>NW_020665302.1:4148759-4174458 GCF_002925995.2 Terrapene triunguis
TGTTAGTCTCTAAGGTGCCACAAGTACTCCTGTTCCTTTTGTTATTTATGAAATCCATCTTAATTTGTAATGAGTAACCCCTCTGTCTGTGGGTACTCAAGAAGTATTATAAGACCCTGAAGAGAATGGAATGTTACCAATACAAGTAGACAATTGTGGCAATAGCCACAAGTGAGTCGTAAGAAGGGAATTTTTCATTTAAAGGACGTCATGTGGCTGCATACAAAAATAAAACATCCCAGAAAATTCACTAGCTCCATGAACCAGCTATATCTTTTAAGGATCTACAATAGATTATTCTGGCCAAAAAGATCACAAGAAAATTCAAGGGCTAGGCACAGGTCAAAAATATGATTAACGGATGGTAAGGTCTGACCTCATGAATGAAACAGGACATCAAATTTCATCCAGTGATTCCTGCATCCAGTCTAATAACTTCTGACCGAGCTAGAGCAGATCTTTTAGAGAGACATCTTGATTTAAAGATTTCAAGGGACGGAGACTCCACTATTTCCCTAGATAAACTGTTCCAATGGTTAACTACCCATGTGGAAAATGAGGAATTATAAAGAAAACTATAATATAACGTCTCAAAGGGGAAATTCTGCCCAAGGGCCCCTGAATGGGATTCTTGAGATGTTCTGCCCAAGACCAAATCTCACCAAGGAAAGAGGCTCCCACTATAACTGCATTCTTGCTGCTGGCCAGTTTCACTACCCGGTTGGCATCTTCAGGGGTTCGGATGTTGAAAACATTCTCGACTTCTTTGCCTTTACAGCTAAGGGCTTTGGGCCTGAAAAACACACATTCAGGAAAAGATTTTGTCAGGTTTCAATTGTGGTTTTCTGTATCCTTTCTGTTACTAAACATGTCTCTGCAAGCGCAGCACAGAGCGACTCAAGGAGCCAACACACTGTCTAATAGAACTGCAAGTGATCTTCCAGCTTGCTGCTCTGACACCGGCCACTACCAGCTCTTGCAATCTCCAAAATAAAATGTAAAATCTCCGTAATAGAGGTGGTCACAGAGAAAGTTTTCTGATCCCCAGCAGTTACTGATTGGCTGGTGAGCTCAAGCAGGAGGGGTTCTCTCTCTCATAAATGTTTGTCCCATTTAATGTAACATATTCATTTGTATTCATGATTGAGCTTGACCTGCCCTTGCTATCAGAGCGAGACGGCAGCAGGTTACTTCTGAAGATGGGTGTTTTCATTATGCTCTCCAGACTGCCTGGGGCTCAGTAACCCAGGCCCAAACCAGTTCCCTCCATCTGTGCCAGTGACAAGGGGCATGGTGCTGGGGTGCGAGGCAGAGATTGTAGCCACACTGCAGCAAAACAACAAATTGTACAGCAGAAATGCTGAATCTGGTGGCATCTTGAAAAAAATGTCAACTACTGCAGCTGCCCCAGGGATCCTGACTGAGATGAATGAAACAGTTCACATCTTTTAGAACTATTGTTTCAGGCTTTCTGCAGACTCAGGCACAGGACCCTGCCTCAGTGACAGCTGGTCCAGTTTTCAGAATTATCTCCAGTACCAAAAGAGCTGGAATCATAATTACCAACTAGAGAAACGTGAGATTCTGGGGCCCAATGCTGCAGCAATGCCTGTGTCATTACTTATACACAGCAGAACAGAAATTGAGAAAGAGACATCCCAAAACAGCCCCCTGACTGGTGACTTGGGCATTGCCCTGGGAAATAGGATGCCCACGTTCAAGTCCCTGTTCCACATCAAGTGTTTGAGAACAGATCTCCCGCCGTATGCTCATGTGAGTGCTCTAACCACTGGGCTATGGACTCTATCTCTGGTTTTTCCATGAGAAAGTCTGTTCTTGCTCAGGCACTTAGCACCAGGAAAAGGGTCACAGCTGCGAGTCCCCACAGGAGACAGACACTTTCCTCCAGCCCAAAGTTAGGTGAAGGCATGTGTTAAGCCCCACCCCCTTCCTCCGCATTTCTAATTGGCTAGCTCAGGAGGCTCCCCATTCCGCTTGCTGGGGTCTGCCAATCCCATTCTTAGGCCCCTAACTCTCCCCCTGCATTGCATAGGGAGTGTGGGCACTGTGCTACAGCAGGGCCAGAGGGCAGCAGCACCTACCTCAGGGCTGAGGAGTCCGCTGGGTGGCAGGCAACTAAAAATTAGGCATTGCAGTGCTCAGCTTTGCGACACTCAAGTCTCTATGTGGATCTAGCCCTAAGGGATCTTAGGCAGATACGGGCTTCGATTACATCTGAAAATGGGATTCAGGTTCTTAAGTAACTTTGGTGCTTTTGAAAATTTTACCCAGGCGCTTACGTATAAGGGTTTTAAAAGTATTTTCAAACAATATAATAACATATGAACATTTAGGACTCGATTCCCAAAGAAACTTGGGCATGACAATGCTGAGTATCACCCGCCTAATTTTTAGATGCCTGGGAAAAAATCACTGGGAGTCACAAAGCCTGGGTTAGGTGTTATGACCCAACTGCCCCAGTTTGGCAACAGACTAGGGGTACATAGTTCCTAGTCTGTATGCCAAGACATGCCCACATGGGCATGCTTCCCCTACCGTCACCATCTTCATGAAGTTTCACCAAAGATAGGGCATCTGGGGTCTCTGCCGAATGCTAAGAACTTTCTGGTGGTCATGGTTATTGCAGGATGTATGTATGGAAAAGATTTTAAGAGTTAAGTGGGGCCCAGTGAGCTGGGGGATAGTGTCACAGAGGTGGGGAAAGGGAAATCTGCGCATGTCTGTGAGTTTCAGGGGTACAATCTTGACCACATATCTTGGTGTGGATTGTCCCACTGTGCTACTATACATACCTAATGCTATCATATGCAGGAAGCTACATTAACGCAATGTTAATGTTGTACATTTAAACACTACAAACCAGGAAATGTGAATGTTAAGGGCATACATGCGAAAAGTAAGTCTACTAGTATGGCTTACAGTACAGGGCTCAGGGTTCTGTATCATGACCTTCAGGCCCATAACATCTATTGGCAAGCCTCCATATCTTAGTCACTTCCCATATATATTCCTGCTCTCGATGCACATTCAGATCTAGAGCTGTTCAGAAAATGGTATTTCTGTCCCGGAGAAATTCTGGTATTTCAACATTTGATTTCATCCTGAAACAGGGTCCTCCTATTTCCAGGGTCAGAATTAGGGTCTAATTCTGCAAAACACACTCATAGGAGCCATAGGTGCCGACTCCGTGGGTGCTCTGGGGCTGGAGCACCCATGGGGAAAAATTGGTGGGTGCTCTGCACCCACCGGCAGCCAAGCTCCCCTCCCTGCCCCCCCACCCCAGCTCACCTCCGCCTCCTCCCCTGAGCACACGGTGTCCCTGCTTCTCCTCCCAGCACTTGCTGCTGCAAAACAGCTGTTTCGCGGCATAACAAGCTCTGGGAGGAAGGGGGGAGGAGCGTAGGGTTACCATATTTCCACAAGCCCCGCCCTAGCCCCGCCCTAGCCCCGCCCCCGCCCCGCCCCCATCCACTCCCTCCCACTTCCCACCCCCTGACTGCCCCCCTCAGAATCCCAACCCCCCCTGCTTCTCGTCCCGACCGCCCCCTGCTGAGAACCCCCCACCCTAACTGCCCCCCCTAGGACCCTACCTGTCCCCTGACTGCCCCGACCCTTATCCACTCACATGGGTGGCAGGGTTGTAGAAATTTTGGTGGTGCCCAGAACCCACCCCCCCCACCTGCCTAAGGCTCTGGGAGGGGGGTGGAGGTCTGGGGTGCAGGTCCTGGGCTGGGGATTAGGGTGCAGGAGGGGTGCAGGGTGCAGATTCTGGGATAGAGTTTGGGTGCTGGGTGCAGGTTCCGGGCTGGGGCAGGGGGTGGGTGTGCAGGAAGGCGTGAGGGGTGCAGGCTCTGGGATGGAGTTTGGGGGTGGGAGGCGGTGCAAAGGCAGGGGATGCAGGCTTTGGGAGGGAGTTTGAGGGCAGGAGGGGGTGTGTGGGAAGGGGGGAGGGGTTTTTGGAGGGAGTTTGGGGATAGGAGGGGATGCAGGGGTGAGGGCTGTGGGTCTGAGGATGGGGGTTCATGATGCAGGAGGGGGCTCAGGGCTGGGGCAGAGGATTAGGGTGCAGGGGGATGAGGGCTGGGGCTGGGGGGTTTGGGGCGTTGGAGAGGCTCGGGGCTAGGGTGGAAGGGCAGGGTAAGGGCAGCCTGTCTTCCCATTAGTGCATGGGGGACGCTAGGACCCGGGGGCAGCAGACAGCAGTTGCTGCTGGCTCTGGCAGTACAAGCAGGCAAGGGAGAGGCAGGGAAGGGGAGGCACGGGGGAGGGGACGCGCAGAGGGGGGGTGGCAGGTGGAGGCCGGGGACCCATCCAACACTCCCCCGCTCCCTGACTGCCCCCCCCGGACTCCCCTTACCATTCTGGCTCCACGTGTTTGCAAAACATGCTGCCCGGTGGGTCGGTTTGGGTGTTACACAGGGCTGCAGACAGAGGGAGGGGGGAGCAGGGGAGGGATCTGGCTGCTGGAGGCCAATGGGAGCAGCTCAGTCGGCCCAGCCGCCCAATCAGCAGCCGCACTCTGCATGGAAGGGAGGGAGGGAGGCGAGGGAGAAAAAAAACCCGGACATTTTAACCTTGTTACCAATTCCTCCCGGACGCTATTTAGAGATGCAAAAGCCGGACATGTCCAGGGAAATACACCTATACCTATACCATAGAACTGAAAGGGACCCTGAAAGGTCATCAAGTCCAGCCCCCTGCCTTCACCAGCAGGACCAAGTACTGATTTTGCCCCAGATCCCTAAGTGGCCCCTTCAAGGATTGAACTCACAACCCTGGGTTTAGCAGGCCAATGCTCAAACCACTGAGCTATCCCTCCCTCTAGGATGGTAACCCTAGAGAAGCGGGAACACAGCACTTTCAGGGGAAGAGGTGGGGCTGGGGAGGGGATTTGGGGAAGGAGTCCAATAGAGGCAGGGAGGGGGCGGAGGTGGGGCAGGGACTTTGGAGAAGGGGTTGGAATGGGGGTGGGGCAGGGGCAGGGGCGGGAGGGGGTGGGGGGGGTTGAGCCCCCACCGGCACCAAGAGAAGGTGCCTATGATAGGAGCAATCTTTTACTCATGAAAGCAACACAATAGTTAAGACTGAAACTGTGAAATGGAATGCTAAACTGTATTATACTGTTTGGCCACTAGGTGGCTCCCTGTGTTACATACCTTAAGCTCACAACAGCCATTCCTTCCTGGCAGTGCATTAAAGGATTTTATAGTGAACACATCTTGTGTGTCTCTCTCTGGGAAGGAAGGTTTGTAGTCAGTCCATATCTGGGACAGAAGCCTGACTTGCTAGTAGCAGTCAGGCTTGTACTGAGTACAAGATGTACATGACATAGTGTCAGAAGCAAGCAAGTGCCAGAGGAGAGCAGAAACAGAGGGCACAAATAAAGGTTGTCAGATCTCATACCACTCTTCAGTGCTCCAGAGAACGTTAGCTTTGATGGAGCTGCATCATGGACAGACTGGAAGCAACATTTTGCAAGATTTCACCTTGCTACAAAATTCCACCAGGACCCTGGAGATATCCAGGTATCGTCTTTAATTTATGCTTCGGGGAAACCATTAGAGCATATCTTTAAATCCTTTGACTTTACTGAAGAGTCACAAAGATGACTATGAAAAAGAGTTTGGGCCATGTTTGATGCATACTTTATACCTCAGAGAAATATGGTTTATGAAAGAGCATGTTTTCACAAGAGAATTCAGGAACAGAGAAAATTTGAATCTTTTATAAAAGCCCCCAATGCACTGGCTGATAAGTGATTTTGGGAACACAAACCATACAAGTATCAGAGACAGGCTGGTTATTGGGTTAACTGACAAGAACCTCTCAGCAACCACAATAAAAGACAGACTTAAAACTACCCATAGCTATGTGGATAGTAAAGCACTCTGAACTAGTCAAACAGCACAACAAAAGACAGGAGCAACCTGAAAAACCTGAAACTTGGAGGCTGTAAACATGGACAACATGAATGCTAAAAGTCATTACCATAAAAGCCTTGACGCTATAAGGGGAGTACTAGATTAACTACAAGGCATTTCAGACCTAATGCACAAGATGTGGAAAATTTCACAGCTCAATATGTGTAGCCAGCTAAAGATGCAATAGAGAATAAATGCAAAAAATATGAACGTTTTGCAGCTGTTTGCCATACCAAAGCAGTCAGGGAGTTGATTCATATTACAGACAATCATGAGCCATTGTTTCTGGGATCTATCATGTGTGATGGCAGAGCCTGAAAAGTGAAACTGAATATTCATGCAATAACTATTTACTTTAAAACTGACTCAGGAGCAGACACAACTGTCATCTCAGAAGGGACCTGCAGTCACTTTCAACCTTTCACAGAGCAGAAGTCACCTGACATGGCCTTGAGTAGCCCCAGAGATGTTCTGAACTGCATGGGCCAGCTCACCACAGAAACAGCTTACAAAGACAAAAGCTATGCATTCAGAGTGCATGTGATCAAATGATCAAAGACCAAAAGCCTTCTCAATCGCAGTGTGGCAGCCTTAGTAAGAAAGGCGAAAGAACTTGACAGAGAATTTCATGATACTGGACTTTTGAAATGAGATCCAGCACAAATAAACTTGAGAAAATGCTGAACCATGTAGTGTACACACACCTTGCAGGATTCCTATCCTGTTGCTTCATAAAGGGGGAAATGAATTAGAGAGACTGGAACAAATTGGCATTATCAAGAAAATCTGAGGCAACAGCATGGTGTGCCCCAGTGATATTGGTTATAAAGAATAATGGAAACATATGAATCTGTGTGGCCCCTAAAGACTTAATGAAGCAGTTGTGAAAGAAAAATATATCCTCCCAACACTGGGTGACTTCCTCCCCAAAGCAAAAGGAGCTAGTCTTCTCCAAGCTGGATGCCTCAAGCAGATTCTGGCAAACTTCCTTTAGCTAAAGAGTTGTAAATTGACTCAATTTATCACACCCTTTGGGAGATTTTGCTTTTGAAGACTACCCTTTGGGATTTCCAGTGCATCTGAAATTTCCCAAAGACAAATGGCAGAACTGTTAATGAACAAATGGAGTTGTAGTTTTCATGGATTATATTTTGATATATGGGACTTTGAAGGAAGACCACAACAAAACCTTCAGTGATGTTCAAGCATAATCAGTCCGTCCAGACTGAAGCTAAACAAAGAAAAGTGTGTTTTCCACCTACCCCAAATCGAGTTTTTTGGGACAAATATTAAACAGCAATGGAATCAGTCCAAGCCCTTACAAAGTAAAAGCAATTTGAGAATTGAACACACCAACAAATGTAGCAGAACTGAGTCCCGTTCTGGGGATGGTAAATATCTTGTTCGATACCTACAAGATTTCTACAGTGATAAAACTACTGAATGAACTGTTAAAGTCCAACACATCATGGCTATGGGGGACAAATCAAGAAATAGCCTTCAAAGGGTAAAAGAAGTGATCTTAACAGCTCTGGTTCTCAAGTAGTATGATGTGAACAAACCCACAATGGTCAGTATAGATGCAAGCAGCTATGGCCTAGGTGGCGCATTGTTTCAACAACATGGCTCCGAGTGGGAGCCAGTTGCATTTTGCCCTCGCACATTCACAAACCAGGCAGAGACAGGCATTTGGCTACCTGCGTTGCATGCGGAACCTGATCTGGTAGGCATGCTCTGAAACTGCTTATTGGTTTGGGTGAGTTCACCCAAAACTGACTGAGGGGGGAGGAGCAGGGGGAGGACTTCTCTCTCATAACTTTTAGCCCCATGGTTAGGGCACTTAGAGCAGGGAGCCACCTAAGCTAGCCAATGGGAGATGTATTTGAACCCCTACCCTCTCTGCTTATGATTTACCCACTGATACTTTGGTTACACACATTTATTCATAATTCATAAATAGTTTCTGTGAACAATATGTTAACCTGTGCATTGGTCATCAATTAGGACTTTGGTATCACTATGCACAGTTAGCAACTCCTGCTGCCTAACATGATATTGGTTTTGCTTCCTGGTTGGATCGCTACAAAACACAGTTTTCAGATTTGGCGGCACCACCCTTTCCAGCCTGACTGGCTAGTCATGTGAACATATATTCAGACCAGGATTCATAGATCTACACAATCCCACTTTCTTTTTTCGCAAACATTCTTGCAAACAAAAATTCCCCATTCAAATGGTTATGTCAGTTCCCATGTTAGGTTGCTTGACCTAGATTCACAAAGGTATTTTGAGGTGCCTAGAAAATCAAAGTCTGAGTTAGGCTCCCAGGCTATCTTTGAATGGGGAGAGACAGGTGCCTTAGACTGCGGTTCACAAAAGCCAACATGCTAGGCAGGGAGTTGCCTAAGTTAGCCAATGGGAGATGCCAACCAGAGAGGTGTCCTAAGCCCCGCCCCTCTCCCGGAGATAGATGTCGGAGTCGGGGCGGCTGGGAAGCTAGTGATTCTCAGCTGTAAACCCTCTTTGGAGTCAGCTGCCTCGGGCAAATTTTGGGAAGAGGAAGATGCCAGAGAGAGACAGACAGACAGACTCACTCTCCTGATAGCTAGTACATCACCCAGGATCCAGTCTCCATGCACCAATGTTTCTTTAATGGTTTATCCACAGTGGCACAGCTTCAACAGGAGAGAGTTTGGGAGCCCCACAAGAGAATAGCCCTTAGGCCAGTGGTTGGAGCGCACACCTGAGAGGTGGCAGATCCCTGTTCAAATTCCTTCTCATCAGGCTGGGGGGAGACTTGAGCTGGGGGGTCTCACATCCCAGGTGAATGCCCTAATCACTGGGCTAAGAGTTGGGGAGATCCTCCTTTCCTGCCCCTCTCACTGGCTGTTGTGCTCTGAGCACACCTACCTGACCGGGCCTGCACACAGATAAGGGGGCTAAATGCTTATCTGCCCCCAGTTCACGAATTGCTCTTGGGCTCAGGTGGGAGATAGGTCTCAAAACACCTAGAGGGAGGCAGCCTGTGCCTGCCCAGAGGCAGAAATGTGCATCAAGATAATTTTTTTTTACTGGAAAAAATGTAGGTGCCTAGTGAGTTGAGGCACCTACAAGGTTTAGTAGGAGTTTTGTGGGTCACAATGGAGATGAAAAGTGGGATTTAGGCCCTAAATTTGGGGGTTTGATGCCCAAGTACCTTTGTGAGTCTAGGCCTTTATCCCTAGGCACAAACTCCTTATGTTCTCATAAGAGTAGAA
This sequence comes from Terrapene triunguis, assembly GCF_002925995.2. Classification (NCBI taxonomy): domain Eukaryota; kingdom Metazoa; phylum Chordata; order Testudines; family Emydidae; genus Terrapene; species Terrapene triunguis. Next base: position 4,157,959 of record NW_020665302.1, read on the forward strand.
TTTGTCTTGGTGTGGATTACGTTTGTTTGTAGCTTACGTGTTTCCAGTTGCTATCAGCAGTTTGTTATAGTCCATCTTAAATCCATCCTTGAACACAGCTATCTTGTTCTTGATGTCCACAGCCGCAACCTGCAATCAGTTCTAAATAACGTTACGGGGCAAAATCGGAGACGCTTATTGAGATACCAAAGGGTTTAGTTCCAAGTGGGCAAAGGGCTGGTCTCATCTCAGAGCACGCTGGCAGCCTCGCCTGCTGCTCTGGGCTGAGTTTTCCATGGATCACATTGCATTCGCTCATGCAACCAATTCATTCATTTGGCTTCCATCGTGAATTAGTTTACTGCTCAAAAAAATCAGGGCGCAATTAGTAGTGGTGAAAGCAAAGGAGGCTGAGACTGGAGGAGTTCTGGACAAGAGTCTCCAGGCAGCTCAGACAGACTTGCCTGCAGCACTACTTGTTATTCCAGCCGTGGGCCCATTTTGAATGGGGCAGCTATAAAATGGGCACTTGTCTCAGCGCTACGTGTCGTTCAATGTTCAATTTTCATAGACATCGGCGGCTATGTCTGTGACAACCTAACATTCCCTATCCAACAGTTTGAGGAAATTACCACCTTTATTTAAGTGTACCAATTTTCTGTGACTAAAGTAGGGTGACCAGATGTCCCGATTTGATAGGGACAGTCCTGATATTTGGGCCCTTTTCTTATATAGGCTCCTATTTACCCCCCCCCCGTCCTGATTTTTCACACTTGCTGTCTGGTCACCCTAGGCTAAAGGCATGTGCCTAGAGCTGTCTGTAGTATTGATTAGTGCACTGAGAAGGCACTCACAATAGGCTCTTCACCATTTTAGGGCTCTACCAAATTCATGGTCCATTTTGGTCAATGTCATGGTCACGGGGTATTTAAATTAGTCAATCTCACGTTTTCAGATGTTTACATCTGAAATTTCATGGTGTTGTAATCGTGGGGGTCCTGATCCAAAAGGGAGACATGGGGGGGGGGGGGGAGGTCACAAAGCTGTTGTAGGGGAGTTGCAGGATTGCCACCCTCACTTCTGCCGGGGACAGTACCCAGAAGTGGGTCTGATCTCCTCCCTGAGAGCAGACATTCAGGGGAAGAAGTCCTGTCTCTGCCCAGCCCAGCCCAACTGGGACTAGTAGCTTGGACTGGAAAAACCAGCCCCATTGGTTTTGGTTTGGATTGGTTCTCACGAGCCGGGGTCTTCACCCTAGGCCTCTCCCACAGCAGCCAAGCCATTAAATCCTGAGCTGTCCTGCAAGAATCATCATGATCATCTGTGTGCACGTGAAAGATACCAAGAGCAAAGAACCTTGACAATTCCAGTGTGACCACAAACAGGAACCTGGTGCAGCAGGGCAACTTCTGCTGTAACACTAGTCCTGCCTTAACCCCATCTCAGGACTCACACGCACACGCACACGCACACACACACTCTCTCTCACACACACACACACACACACACACTCTCTCTCACACACACACACACACACACACACACCAATGCAGCAGGAAATCTGCATTTGAGGCGGCAGATGGAAGTGGCACAGCAGCACCACTTCCTTGAACGCCCCTTCTAGATTCATAGACACCAGGGCCATGAAGGGACCAGGGTGATCATTTGTCTGACCCCTGCAGAACAGAGGCCAGAGAACTGCCCCCAAATAATTCCTAGCATGGATCTTTTAGCAAAACAGCCAGTCTTGATTTTAAAACAGTCAGTGATGGAGAATCCACCCTGACCCTTGGTCAGTTGTTCCTTAGCATGAGCCGCATTGTCTTTGATCAAGTGGCAGCTAAGCCAGCACCCGTCCTGCAGGGTCATGCAACCAGGTTTTTGTGACAAAAGTAAAGTCAGGGCTGCATCCTTAATTACACTGTCACTGTGGATGGTGGTAACTTTATAAGCTACTGACCTCACATTAAACAGCAGGAAGTGAAGAACAGGATCCCAACAGGCTGAGAATTAATACAAGGAAAAAGCAATGGGTCCGGTGTTAGAGCCATCTGGGGTAGTGATTATCTGTCTTTTATACTTGTGTATACAACACCTAGAACAATGCAACCCCGATCCGGGGCTGGGGCCTCGGCGTGCTGCCGTAATACACATAAATAGAATAATAAAGTTCCTGGCCCAGGTTTATGCCCAACATACAGTTTGGTTTCCCTGTTTTGTCTCTTCTACCCAGTGCCGTGGGGAATGAGCTGTCCAAGCACCTCGTGGGCCTATCAGCACCCCAGCACTCAGCAGCGCTGTGTCACTCGCTGACCTTACTACGGTGGCCCGCAAAGGGGCCGAGAAAGGAAACATGAACAGGTAGGAAGAAGAAGTCTGTAAAAATAACTTGACAAAAAGCAAGCAAGGCAACGATTAGAAAATCTAGATGTACAAGAGAGCCAGGATAAGTTGCCTCCAAGTGTATTAAGACAATAGTTAATGGCTTTATTGTATTGCTGACACTGACTCTGGAAAAACCACAAGCAATTTAGGAGAACCTGAGAAACTGGCTGATAAAAGAAGGAAGTTGGGTCCCTGTATGTCTAACTGGTATCCTTGGTAAAATAATACAACCAGTCTTGAGTGGAAGAGTCTAAGTCAGGGTCCAATTCCTCGAAGTGCGGGGTAATTCCTAATTGCAATGCATGGAGCGGCAGTGCTCAGCACCTAACTCCTGTAGGGTGACAGCCATGAGCAATAGACAATCTAGTTTGGAGAGAACATGTCCTGCCAGCACATTGGATTGCTTTTTGGAGACAATTCTAGAATCATGGGCAGATCTTGCCCCAGTGGACTCCGGGCAGCATATTGCTCTGCGGCTCAGCCCGAGTCTGGCTGTGGAGTACTATCTGCATCCTGAGCGGAGAACAAGGACTCTGCCGAAGGGGCCCTGTGCAGTGGCTTCAAAACTGTGTAATCCCCCCGCCTATCCAGCAGCCTCCCACCCCTGGGCCCATGAGGAGCATGTTGCACAAAGCCTCCCCAAGCCTGGGAAGTCCAGGGCAGGTCTTGGCAGCTGTGTGGGAATCCTTAAAGGACCACAGACAGCTCCAGAATAGAACTGCCAGCCGGGATGAAGTTCTCCTTCTCCCGGTAACGGTGAGCTGGGGGAGGTAAAAACCACATCAGTGCCCCTCCATCCACAGGGATGACACCCTGGACTCCCCTCCTTTTATGGCAGCTCCATGGGCCAAGGCTGCACTAACCTCCATGGAGGAGAAGGGGGACATATATGTGAGGGCTAATAGCAGCATAGGCATTGACTCCGTAGGTGCTCCAAGAATGGAGCACCCACAGAAAAAAAAATAATGGGTGCTCCGCACCCACCAGCCACCCACCCATCAGCTGTTTGGCAAGATGGGGGACTCTATCCTGGGAGGCAGTGACTCTGAAAGAGACTTGGGGGTCATGGTGGACAATCAGCTGAACATGAGTTCCCAGTGCGATGTTGTGGCCAAAAGAGCTAATGCGATCTGAGATGCATGAACCGGGGACTCACAAGTAGGAGAAGAGATATTTGGCACTGGTGAGACCACTGCTGGAACACTCTGTCCAGTTTTGGTGCCCACAATTCAAGAAGGAGGTTGATAAATTGGAGAGGGGGTCAGAGAAGAGCCACAAGAATGATTAAAGGATTAGAAATCCTGCCTTATAGTGACATATTCAAAGAGTTCATTCTATTCAGCTTAACAAAGAGGGAGTCAAGGGGTGATTTGATTACAGTCTATCAGTATCTACATGGGGAACAAATATTTAACAATGGGGTCTTCACTCTAGCAGAGAAAAGTATAACACGATCCAATAGCTGGAAGCTGAAGCTAGACAAATTCAGACTGGAAATAAGGGGTAAATTTTTAATGATGAGAGTAATTAACCACTGGAACCATTTACCAAGGGTCATGGTGGCTTTTCCATCACTGATAATTTTTAAATCAAGGTTGGATTTTTTTTCCGGAGTGATCTGCTCTAGGAGTTATTTGGGGGCAGTTCTCTGGCTTGTGTTATGTAGGAGGTCAGACTAGATTGGTCCCTTCTGGCCTTGGGATCTATGAACCTGTTGTAGCTCAGGGGTCAGTTTGGTATTTTTGCCATGGTTTTAGCTGGGACCATTCACGTATAAACATTTTATTTCTAGGCTCCTGTCTCCACTAGTGAGAAAGAAGAGCGGGCTCGGCTGCCAGACTGGTGTAATAAAATAGCAAGTACATGCCTTTCAGGCTGCCACAGGTTGTTTTCTTTCAAAGGCTCTTGAGATCTGTTCTCCTGGCTTCTACCTGAGATTTCAAACTTGGTTGCTGCAGAAACTTGCAGTTCCACAGCTAGGTATCTCCCATGTTCCCTATCTATTTTATTGCTGAGTTTTCTATATCAATACACTCCCCATTCGTTTGTTTAATCAAGAGGTGTATCACCTGTCATCTCGTTAAAACCAGTTAATTCGATTAATCAGATATGTTTTACTTAAAGGAAGTGGCAACTCTGTGCTGAGCCTAGAAAGACTTTTCCACTAGTCCCCTACCCTCTCCTTTTGGACAGTAGCTGCATTCGCTTTTCCCACAAAGTGCTTTTACTTCTTTAGTTTTAAGGGATTTCCCCCCCTCCCCAGTATTGGGTCTTCCAAGTCTTGCTGTCAGTTGTCTTAATTTCTCTCCATCTGTGCAGACCTTGCATCATTTTAGTTGCCCTTCCTTAAATCCCTAAAGGTCACCTGAGGTAGTGCAGAGAGCCCGGTGTGGTCAGGGGAGAGAGATGCTTTTGAACAATCGCTGCTACATTAAAGCGAGTTAGGCCAGCTGTCAGAGTCCACAATGCACAGGGAGAGTTCGGTGCTAAGAATGGGATCTACAAAAGCCAGCATGCTGAGCAGGCAGCCGCATAAACCAGCCAATAGGAAATGCCAAGAAGAGGGGTGGGGCCTAAGCCCCACCTCTCAACAGGAGTTAGGCATTTAAATGTGGGCCGGAGGAACTGGGGTTCCACTGAGCATGTTCAGTGTGAGAACAGCCGCAGTGAGCGTCCATCTTGCTAGCCAGGCTAACGGCAGCTTTGAATAGCGACATCCAGCTGGGATCTTGTTATGAAGTGAGGGCTTTGATGCAGCTTTTGGTAATATTTCTGTCGAGGCAATTTGACAGTGCCAAAAGCTAGCTTTTGCTTTTTCTAGCCACGTACAGTCTCTGTGTTCGATACAGAACTCCCAAGATATACACTGCGTGCTATTTTGTAGGACTGCACCATGCAAATCCTGTTCTCCTTACCTGTGTTTCAGTCAGGACCTCAATGTCATTTGTACGGAAGAATTCCTTGGGGCGCAAGGTGATCTGATCTAAGTGGGAATCCATTGACTGCAACAAAGAAGCAATTTTGCTGTCAATTACACAGTTCACAGTGTGAGAGACGTGTGTGAATTCCCAGTTACAGCATTTACACATGTGTAACAGCCGTTTTCCCAGTGCTTTTCAGTGATAGCCTGAAATCTGTCCTTGCAGTAACCTGGTACACAGGAAATCTCTGCAGGTGACCAGGGCTAAGGGAAGGATCTCCATTGACTTGAATGGACTTGGTATTGGGCCTTAATTCCTTTTATATTAACTCACACTGCAGTACAAGAATTGACCTACTAAGAAAGACAGGAAGGGAAGGCTTTTGAATAGCTGTAAAGTGGAAGTTCAAAAGACATAGCATGGAAGAGCACAGAGACAGACAAAGGGGCCAAGAAAATGGTTACTTTGGGAAAGAGGATCAGTTATCCGCTGATCACTGCAGAATTTTCAAAAGTACCCAACTTATTTAGGAGCAAATGTCCCAGAAAGAGTCAAAACACAAGCCCTTATCTAGTTCTTTTTTGAACTTAGTTATACTTTTGACCTTCACAACATCCCCTGGCAATGAGTTCCACAAATAAATTGTGCATTGCGAGAAAGAGTATTTCCTCTCCTTTGTATTAAACCTGATGCCTAGTAATTTCACTGGGTTGTAGTCAATTTGTAGCCAGTGATACAAACATATATACACATAGGGAAGGAATAAGTATGAATTAAGTCAGTAACACAAAAGCTTACATGTCCCAAGCCCGTAAGGCAATAACTTACAAACTAACTGAGGCCAAAGGCTTGAGATCTGGACACAAGTAACTAACCTATACATGACCTTGTATTACAAGATGTCATGAGATAAAGTGATGTTCTAAGTAAATGTTGCTAAATTGCTGAGAGTTGACAGCAAAATGCTAGTTTATACCAGCTTTAGATATTTTAAGTTAGGAACATCAGCAGATGTTCAACCACAAGAATGCCATAGAAACTTATTGACATGTGGCCCATTGGCGACTGCCAGTAGCAAAACTCCCCAATTGCTGGAGACGGGACACTAGATGGGGCGGGTTCTGAGTTACTACAGAGAATTCTTTCCCAGGTGTCTGGCTGGTGGGTCTTGCCCATATGCTCAGGGTCTAACTGATCACCATATTTGGGGTCTGGAAGGAATTTCCCCTCAGGCCAGATTGGCAGGGACCCTGGGGGGTTTTCGCCTTCCTCTGCAGCATGGGGCATGGGTCACTTGCAGGCCTAAACTAGTGTAAATAATGAATTCTCTGTAACTTGAAGTCTTTAAACCATGATGTGAGGACTTCAGTCACTCAGCCAGAGGTGAAAGGTCTATTACAGGAGTGGGTGGGTGAGGTTCTGTGGCCTGTGACGTGCAGGAGGTCAGACTAGATGATCATGATGGTCCCTTCTAACCTTAAAGTCTATGAGTCTGTTTGATTTGTTCCTGCACAACATTTTGATTAAAAGACTAGAACAATATAAAATTAAAGGGCACATATTAAATGAATTAAAAACTGTCTAACATAGGTCTCAAAATGTAATTGTAAATGGGGAATCATCACAGAGTGGGTCTGTTTCTAGTGGGGTTCTGCAGGGATCAGTTCTTGGCCCTACGCTATTTAACATCTTTATTAATAACCTGGAAGAAAACATACAATCATCACTGATAAAGTTTGCAGATGATACAAAAATTGGAAAGTGGGTAAATAATGAAGAGGACAGGTCACTGATACAGAGGAATCTGGACTGCCTGGTAAACTGGGCCTAAGCAACCAACATGTATTGTAGTACAGCTACTGTATAGATCTGGGAACAAAGCACGCCGGCCGTACGTACAGGATGGGGGACTCTATCCTGGGAAGCAGTGATTCTGAAACAGATTTGGGGGTTGTGGTGGATAATCAGCTGAACATGAACTCCCAGTGTGACGCTGTGGCCAAGAGCTAATGTAATCCTGGTATTCGTAAAGAGGGGAATCTCGAGGAGGAGCAGAGAGGTTATTTGATCTCTGTATTTGGCACTGGTGTGACTGCTGCTGAAATACTGTATCCAGTTCTGGTGCCCACAAGCAGGGCCGCCCAGAGGATTCAGGGGGCCTGGGGCAAAGCGGGGGAGCTGCGGCGCTTGTATTCACCCGGCGGCAGTCCGGGTCTTTGGCGGCATTTCGGCGGCAGGGGGCCCTTCAGTCGCTCCGCGTCTTCGGCAGCACTGAAGGGCCCCCCGCTGCCGAAATGCTGCCACTGGGCCAGGCTCGTGGGGCCCCTGCGGGGCCCGGGGCAAATTGCCCCACTTGCCTCCCCCCCCCGGGCAGCCCTGCCCACAAGCAAGGGCGCAGGAACAGGGCGGGGGATGGTGGGGGGGCAAGGGACCAGCTGGAGCCTGGCCTGGGTAAGAGCGGCCCCAGGAGCCTGGGCAGCTGTGGGGAGCCGCGGACCCTCCACCTGCCCGGGGGGGGCGGGGGCTCGAGAGCAGTCCCTGGCCTGTGTCCCCACCCCCTGGACCCCCCATCCAGGGCAGATGGAGGCTCTGTGGCTTCCCATTGTTGCCCAGATGGCTCTTGCCACAGCCTGGCTGCAGCTCTTCAGCCCCCAAGATCCCACCCCCCTGGCCAGGCCAGAAGCTGGAGCCGGGTCAGGGTAAGAGCCACGCAGGCAGCTGTGGGGAGCCGTGGACCCTCTGCCCTGGGCGGAGGGTCTGGGGGGGTAGGAACATGGACTGGGGGCTGCTCTCAGGCCCACCCCCACCCCAAGCAGGTGGAGGGGCCCAGGCTCCCCGGCTCTGCCCACAAGTCCAGAAGGATGTTGATAAATTGGAGAGAGTTCAGAGAAGAGCTGCGAGAATGATCAAGGGATTAGAAAACCTGACAGGCTCCAGCAGCTCAATCTATTTTGGACTCAGCACCGCACAACATAACACCCTCCCCTCCCCCTCCTGGCTCTGACGGGGTGATGTCAGCCGAGCACACACACAAACCCTGCAGTGTCCTCTGCTTGGATCCTATTGGGTTCCAGAAAGCTGGGCGGGCGCAAGCCGCCCACGGCTAAAGGACCTTCCCCCAGCCTATGGGGAGGATCCACAGAGCCCGGGAAACTCACATATGGGGGACAGCGGAAAAAATAACAAGCAGGGGTGTGAATGTCAAAGGGTCAAGAAAAGGAAACCTGAAGGGGACACCGAGCAGAGAACCCCGGACAGCGCCCACTGCTCCTCAAAGGCGTCAAGGGAGCCAGGGGACGCAGCCAAGAGGAACTCTGCCCGGATGCATGGACAGAGGGAGGATCGGAAATAGGCCCCACAGTCGCAGAGAACCCCTCAGCCAACATCCTCTCCCTGGGGTTACAGACGGCCACCTTGGCCATCGCTAGGAGGAAGTTAACTGGGAGGTCCCACGACTTTGTGGGGCCACGGACAGGGTGTGATAGATAAGGAGGTAGGGGGAGAAGTGCAGCCAAAAACGTAAAAGTAGGTCCAGGAGGAGCCGTAAAAGGGGCTGCAACCTGGCGCCCTTACGGTAAATGTGCGCCAGGGTCTCCCTCATGCCGCAGAAGGGACAGGAGTGAACCGTGCCCAATACATGCCCGTGCTCACAGCCCCGTGGAGGAGCCGCCAGCCGATATCCCTGGTGGGCCGCGGGACTAGGATGGAATATAGGCTGGCCCACCAGGGTTCCTCACCCTCGACAGATGACATTAGGTCCCGCCACTTGGTATCGGGGTGGGACACGAGGGTGAGGAAATGGAGAGTCTGGAGCACAAGCATGTACAGATGTGCCCTTGGCGTGGTTCAAAAGTGAACTAGCTGCAGGTCACGCAGCTGGTTTGAGGTATCAGGGTGGGGCAGCCGGGGAGGCTCACGGGACAGGGGCCCGATGAAAAGATCCAGAGGGACTGTGGTGTGGGGTGGGCGGGGAGCATCCTCCCTCAGGACCTGCTCGAGGTAAGCTCGAGAGGCGGGTGACAAGGCTGCCCTCACCTCCTGAAGTACGCACCGGGGAGTACGGAGGGTGGAGAGCCCCATACACGGAGTGAGCTGAGCTGAGCTTCTGCTTGGATGGGTGGCAGGTTTTTAGTGATAGGTCAGATTTTGTCCCAGTGCCTAATGCCAGCTCCAGAGGAGCAGAGTTAAGGTTGTGTCCGGGTGGGAGATATTTTTAACTCTGTGTTCTCTGGTTTCCAGAGGTTTACATTTTTCTTCACTTATCTCTTTATTTTCTGCTTTCCAGAGATTAAATGTTACCCATCCTCCATGTTCTGGAAGGGTGTATCACTAACTAGCCCACTTTAACTTTGTGTGAAAGAAATCTGGTACCGTGAATGTCATTTTAAAAATAAATAATTTATGCTTACAACCTTCACTTCATTGTAAAGATTTCTGCCTAGGAATATATGAAAGAATTAAAGGTAACAATATAGAGATTAAACCCAATTCTCCCTGTATATGGATTTGCTTTGGGAATATTTACAAGTTCCTCATTTTTATGCAGACAGGGCAGTACTATGATTGAAAGTTGAACATAGGGTTTTGTATTTAATATCCTCAGTTGTTTGCAGAAAAGCAACGTCAAGCAAAAGAAGAAACAAGAGGTCAAAATGGAACAAAAGGTGCCCGTATATTTAGTAAAAGATGCATCACAGCAATAAATTCTGCTACTCCTGAAACAGCCATTTGGCTCGATCAACGTCAGGTGAATTTGTAGTTGCTGCTCTACACCAGCCATGTGAAAGAAGAAGAAGATTTAATTATGTTGGGACAAGGTCCCCAGCTAAGATTTTCTAAAGCAGGTTATGTAACCTGAGACCTAGATCAGTAGCCAGTAGCGCTCTCTGGTTTTAATGGGAGCTGAGAGCTACTCAGTACTTATGAACATGAGGCCACTTATTTAGATACCTAACTATGGACTTAGGAACTTGACATAAAGCATGTACATTGGAAAATCTCGGCCCCAGCTTTCCTCAGGCTCCATCCATTATTGGCCTTAGATGATGTTATACGAGGCAAGAGGAGGGTTCACGGGTTGGCCTCCGAAAACACACACTAAAAGGGTGACACGCTCCAGAAGTCCCTGGAATTAAGTTTATCGACAGTGCCTCAGTGCAATAAAAGGACAAGCTGGCAAAGTTTCTAGTGACCCGGGACACCCACTGTCCAGTGAGAGAAACATTCTGAGAGGGGAGCCCAGTAGCTGTTCGGTAAGAATATGAAACATTCTGGATGATACAAACCTTACTTAGCTTGGGTCGGTCATAGGGTAAGTGTCTGTCCATTGTGCACATGACGATCCTGTCGGAGAAACCTTCCTGTCTTAAGGTCTCTGCACAAACTAATCCAGCAGCACCTAAGAGACAGAAGGCCAGTAATTGCTACATATGTATTTTATTTAACAAGTGAAAAGTTTAGCATCCGTCCAGTAGAGGCTCCATAATCTCTCACACCTTTTTTTTGTGAATCTAGCCCTTCATTTCTTTTGCTTTTATGCATAAATAAATAAAAAGGTAGCCTAGCGCTATTCCAGTAATGGGAGTGGATTCCGAAGTGCTCCATTGGGTAGCAGGTTTTACTCTGTCCCCAGAGCTGCTGCCTCACTTGTTAGGGTGTGAACCCCCTGCCGTCTGGCTGGAACTGGAGCATTAGGAGTGCTGTAAAATGAGCTGGCTGAAACCTGGAAAAGACATTAATCAAACACGTTCTCTGATTAAATCGTCATTATCTGATCAGTAACTTGGGTCCGGAGTCTGATGTCCATTCCCATGGGTAGCTGTGCCTTGCTCCAGGACCAGTCCCCTTGAAACCAAGAGGCAGGAGCGTCAGAATTTGGCTTGTATCCAGCAAAGCGCACTGGCACAAAGGGAGTGGGAAATGCAACAGGAGAAGAGCAGGCATAGCTGGCTTCTAAACAGCTCTTCCCACAGCAGGAAGCAAGAGGACAAGGAGTGGTGGAGCATGGAGTGCTTTGGCTTTCCCCCATGGCATATGGCACCTGAGGGACTACAGCCATCTGGCATAAGCAAGAACAGCCCCAGCTGTAATCTGCACCGGGGCCAGGGGCCAAGCAGCGAATCAACAGCTCACTCCCTGATAGCCCGGCTCTACTTCGCTAAGCATGACCTGAGTAAACCGTAAAATCCGGCCTAGGATTTGACTAACTCCAGAGATAATCAAATACCACCAAAGGTCCTTGTTCTATTAGTCGTGCCATGACAGCATATGCTGAACAATGTCTTGGCCAAACAGTACTGTACCAGCTCTAGGTGTATACTTGCAGCTTTGAAAAATGAGTAGAAATTTCTCAGACTTGGGGCTCTTCTGCGACTGAGCCTGCAATAATGGTGTCTTTGCAAGCAATGACTAGTCCATGCTAACCATCATTGGAAAGGCAGCGTCCACCATGTCTCCCTGTCCTCTGTAGAAAAGCAACAGCCGGGAAGTTTGTTGCTGCCTACAGACTGGTGGAGTCTTCTCTTCTGTAAAGTTTTGTTCCATCCACGAAAAACATTTTAAGAAAAGCACAAAGTACCAACACAAATGCAACTGGCCCCTCCTACTCCCACCCCTCCTCCAATTTGTCTCTGGTAAGTTTGGAACTAAAGCATGTCTACACTAGGGAAATTCTGTAAAATGATCTCATTGTTGCTATCATCATTTCAGCTTGGCTGGTGCTAATTATACTGAGAGCACTAGTGTCAAGGGGCTGTTTTAAGCACTGAACTGGTTAAACATACTCTGAGCTGCGTATAAGACCCAGTGCTTAAAGTAAGTACTGCAGCCAGTAACCCATCTGCGCTAGAGCCATAGATTCCAAGGACAGACAGTAGCACTGTGGTCATCTAGTCGGACCTCCCTGAATTAATTCCTGTTTGAACTAGAGCAGATCTTTTGGAAAAACTAGGTTGTGGAAACCAATGCAGTTGAACTGGTGACAGAGCAATGGTGGAAGTTTTGCAAAATTTTCTTACTGTAGACAAAGCTGTAATTCCAAACTTAATACACACCAGTTGGGAGAGAGATTGGGGAGGACAGGCCAGCAGGGCCAGAAGCTTTGCTATTATATACCTGCATTTTATATAGGCTAGGAGAGTGGAGATTATCGGCAGCTCAGGAGCATGGGGGGGGAGTGTCTAAGGCCTTGTCTACACTTACCAAGGCATGGCGATTGATGCATTGGCGGTCGATTTAGCAGGTCTAAATCAACCGCTGATCACTCTCCCATCGACTCCTGTACTCCACCTGAACGAGAAGTGCAAGGGGAGTCGACAGGAGAGCGTCTCCCATTGATGTCGCGTAGTGTGGACACTGCGGTAAATAGATCTAAGTACGTCGACTTCTGCTATGTTATTCATGTAGCTGAAGTTGCGTAACTTAGATCGATCTCCTCCCGTAGTGTAGACAAGGCCTGCCATGCGGGCAGGGGACTGGACTCGATGACCTCTCGAGGTCCCTTCCAGTCCTAGAATCTATGAATCTATGAATCTATGAATCTAAGGAACTGGTAGTTCGGATGGTGATTAGACAGAGAGCTGCCTGGGAGTCTGGTGACAGTTTAGGAGGAAATGACTGTATTCACAGAGTGGGATAATTAAAACATATCAGGTGCAGGAGTTAGGGGTTACTTATACACAGGCCCTCCCCATATCCCTCTATTGCTCTGGATCTAGGGTGGGTATGGTCTCAATACAGACCAGGAACATAACTTACTGGGCTAACTGTGCAGTGAAGAAATACCCTGAGAAACTTGCAGTGGGAGCAGTAGTTATTTATCCAGTGTGGGAGGTTGGGGAAGGGCTTCCACAAAGTTTGGGAGCAAATGTCTATAAATTAGATGCATGGGGCACATTGTACATAGAGTCGTAGATTTTCATCTAGTCTGACTTGCTGCATAGCCCAGGCCAATGGTTAGCGTAGTGGCATACTCAGATCTTGAGCTTAGTTAATAGTTCTGTATTGCTGGATCTGGTGTGTGGGTCTATACACATTAGGAGAATGGACAGTTATGAACCCAGACTGGGAGTGGGCTGGGTGTATCCACAGACTGGCCGGGAAGATGAAGGGTGTACATCAGTTAGCATATACTATTTACTGTTCTCTTTATATCCTCCACTGTAATGACAGAGGTCTGCTGCTGTCAGCAGGCACATCGCGATACCTGCTCCGATGATCAGTACGTTGGTGCTACTGATATTGTAGTTGCTGAGGGAGATACATTTTGCCATAACCTTTGTCCTTCTTTGCGTCAGAAGAGCCTGCGTAGCAATTAACGAGATGATTGTCATTAACGGTTCAAAGCTTTAACTTTGCCAGGTACAAATGGGAACAGCTATGAGTTATTTTGTAAAGAGGCTTGGATGAAAGCTTCTCTCTTATTGCCTGAAGAGGATTCCAAACCCACACCCAACAAAAGCACTATGGGACTATCAAACCTTTCCACCAGACATGTCACTATGCTACTTCCAGAAGGCAATTGAAGAATAAATCCACCACCAGCCACAAATTCATCCAGGTCAGAAAGTTTGGGTACCAAACAAAGCTGTGGCAGTGCTGGTTAAATGTTCTTTAGCCTTACAACTATACAGAAGCAAGTCCTAGCAAAGCAAAGCTCAGTGTAACTTCTACCACCCCGTGTACGGAGCCCCACATTGCCAAATGGAGAGCTCAGCACAGGATGGCAGGGATGGGAAGGTGTGATCCCTTTTCATCAAACCCCAACATTCACATGTGTAACCTGGGTAGATGGGACACTGCATCGCAAATCATCTGTCCACATGCTGGCAGCCACAACTGATATTAGTGACCACTTTGGGCCAAATCTTTGAGTCACTGGAGCTCCTTAGATGTATATGGGTGGATATCAGAACGTGGCTCCTAATAGATAGAATGTGCATAGAATCATAAGCCTGGAAGGGACCTCAAGAGGTCTTCTAGTCCAGTCCCCCACACTCATGGCAGGACTAAGCATTATCTAGGCCATCCCTGACAGATGTTCATCTAACCTGCTCTTAAAAATCTCCAGTTACAGAGATTCCACAACCTCCCTAGGCAATTTATTCCAGGGTTTAACCACCCTGACAGAAGTTTTTCCTAATGTCCAACCTAAACCTCCCTTGCTGCAATTTAAGCCCATTGCTTCTTGTCCTATCCTCAGAAGTTGAAGAGAACAATTTTTCTCCTTCCTCCTTGTAAAAACCTTTCATGTACTTGAAAACTGTGATCATGTCTCCTCTCAGTCTTCTCTTCCCTAGACTAAACAAACCCAGTTTTTATAATCTTCCCTCATAGCTCATGTTTTCTAGACCTTTAATAATTTTTCTTGCATATCTGAGCAGTCTCTAAAAGCAAACCTAGAGCATTCCTTGTGGTACTCCCTAGGGGGCAGCAGACAACCTCGGTAACGTGGACCCCTGAGTGTGGAAGGGCTATTTATTTCCTGTTTGGACATTTGTTTACCTAACCAGAGGGCCAAAGGATCAAATCACCCTTGCCTCCCCGCAAGCTGCTGTCCCCAGTCCCTGTGTTTGGATGCCAGTGGAATCTCTCCCCCTCACCTGTTTGCTCGCTCGGATGTACACCTTCTCCTTCTCGATTTTCACCTGGGGCGAGAAGACAGCAGTAGTTTGCAGAGCAGTTAGCGTCTCTGGGTTTAAAGGGAGGGTTCTGTGCTAACTGCTGAACTAAACATAGGTCAATGCAAAACAGGTTCTGTCCACTTAGCCACACTGCCCGCTCGCTGTACTCTCTGCATGGCCCATGTAAGAGCTGGGTGGCTCTCCTACATCCAGGGGGCTGGGACTTTCTCTGTTAACTGGTATCAGGTGTACAGGGATCTTTAGCAGAGTGTCCATCTCTGTTTGTCTGGATTCTTATCCCCCATGCCTAAGTTTCTTCTCAGCCCCACTGTGTCCTGGGGGGCACCTGGATGCCCTTCTCCCCTCCTTCTTTGCCTGCCCCACCACTCTTCACCAGCAGCAGCCGTTGTGTAACAAGCCCTTCCCATGTATGTGCCCCCTCCCTTTCTCTCTCCTTTTTCCTTACCCTGGAGGCTCAGGTTCCCAGGAGCTGGCTGGCACTTGCAGATGGGTGCAGGGCAAAGGGGTCAGCTGGAATCATGGGGGTCAGGTGGAGGGAGCAGTGAGTGGGGTCACATGAAGTCACCACCACCCCTGCACTTGGGAGACCCCAGCTCTGCACTCTGAAAGGAAAACACTTCCCCCACCCCCTCCTCCCTTGATGGTCATTTCTTTCTCTACAGATTGAAAGATCTCACCTGGAATTTGGGTAAGCTGTCCAAGCCAGGAAAGTCCTCTATATCACCAGTGCCAATGCTGAAACAAGCCCCATGCCAGGGACAGCGCACTCTTCCTTTGGATAAAACCCCTGCAAAAGGCATGGCAGGAGCGAGTCACACTTCACCATAGACCCTTCCCTACCATTTCCTAGCAATCCCGGTGAGATCTTGCAACATTCCTGATGGCCAGTGATCAGGTGTTGGCCCCCTTCATGCTGGCTCAGTGACAGTGCAGAAGCATGTCAGCATATATTCACAGATCTGGAGGCCACTGTATTAGCCTCTGTCATTGATCCTGGAGAGGATGGAACTGCAGGTGCTGAAGATAGGTCAGTCCTGCTGAGATGATCAGGGTTGATCGCAGGGGGATGCAGTCCAAGGCCTGGTTTGAGAGTGGGACAACTGTGTGAGTCCATCCAGAGAGGTGATGGCTCGAGGCCTGAGAAAGGGGTGCCCTTGAAGAGACCAGGAGGGATCAGAGGTGCAGCTAGCCTAGGAACTGTGACAGGGCTCACTGGATTTTAAATTGTGCAGCCCAGTGCACGGCACGGGACCCGAGTTGGGGGGTGAAAAGGTTGTTATATAGACCCTTGTGCTCCCCTATTGCAGGGGTGGCAGTGGTTGGTTCAGCCCCTGATGCTAGTTAACAGCTGTCTCCTGCAAAGGAGCTGGAGCAGAGCTGAAAGTCTGGTGTCTAGGGACCAAAGCCAGCTCTCCCACGAGCCCAACAGGTAAACGTACAGCACTAAGCTATAACCGTATAAGCTCCTTTGTAACAAGAGAACCGTATCCACACTAGGGGCTGCACCAATTTCACCTGGAACAGTTAAATTTGCTGAAAAAATGGCATGTAGAGCAGCTCTTACTGTTTTTGAG
>NW_020665302.1:4174468-4233233 GCF_002925995.2 Terrapene triunguis
TGTGTGTGTGTGTGTGTGTGTGAAGAGCTATGGCTTCCAGGTAAGAAGCAGGACCACAGCAGAGCCATCCGCATAGAGGATGGAATTTCTAAATGCTCTGTCGTAGAGAAGAATAGTTCCCCTCCGCTGCAGGAATCACTGGGTGAAAGTCTCAGGCCCCTGTGTTAAGAGGTGAGACCTGAAGACATCCCAGCGGATCGATGATCGGCTGGCAGGGAGGCCAGTGGAGAGGCACTGCGATCGGCCAGCAGGGCGGTGAGCGGAACCTGGCGGAGAGGCGTGGCGATCGGCCAGCAGGGCAGCCGGTGGAGAGAAGCGGAGCGCCAATCCGCTGGGCAGCGGAGCGAGTAAGGTGCCTTCTTACTCCCCCACCGCCCCAGGGTGGGAGGTGAAATCTGCAGATGCACCTCTGAATCCCGGGTCTGCCCTGACCAAGGATAACAACTGTGAGTGGGCTGCAGAGAAGGGATGGGCACGTTTTGGTTGCTGGACTTAAGAACCTGAGGGGAAAAGGACACTGTCCAACTTACTTGGGGGTGGGTCTTTTGCTCATGGTTTATGTTTATGAACCTGTTTGTGGTGTTTTCCCAATTTAATGCTGGGTTACGTCCCTCCTTTTATTAAAAGTTTCTTTGCTACACTCAGACTCCGTGCTTGCGAGAGGGGAAGTATTGCCTCTTAGAAGCACCCAAGGGTGGTGGGCACAAGCCGGTTTCATGATGTAGTGTTGAAAAGGAACCCCTAGATACTGAACCTGGCCCTTGTTGCTGCCAACTCGGACTGGCAGAAAGATCCCCTTTCTATTCTTCAAACAGCATTTTAAGAGATTTCACTCTGAGATACACTGCACAGGCTACACGAGATCTGTTAGCAAACCAAACATGGACAGAGTGCTCGGCCGAGGATTTTGATCCCTTTCCTGGATTATAAGTGTATGTTACCTCACAGGCAGGACGTCTCTACAGACCTGAACATTCTGCAATGTGGTGAATGATACCAATGGCTCAGATTCTTCATGCAGATCCATCATCTGTTGTGAATGTCTGATTCATGTTCATACCCTTACACCAAGACTAACCTTTCACCAGTGGGGCTCCGTAGTGAGGGCATTTATGTCCCATTGCATAGTAGTCTCCATTTTCCTTTATCAGCAGAGCCTTCCCACAACCCAGGTCTACTTCTCGCATCCTGGAGGTAAAAAGCATGACAGATGTAGTATACAGAATAGATATTTATTATTGTTACTATTATTTATTATCACTGCCTTTTGATCTGCTCGGGCTGTCACATGTCAGAGAGCCAGTCCCAAGCTTTCACAGTAGCTAGTGGTTTCTTTTTAGCTATAAGCACAGTTACGTACTGTAACTGGAAGTTCTTCAAGATGTGTGGCCGCTAGCTGTACTCCGCCCACGGGTACGCACAGGGCCATCCTTAGGATTTATGGGGCCCTATGCAGTATTATTAAACTGGTGCCCGACAGCAGCCCGGGCTCGAATGTGTGTTTTAGAAAGTTTTTTTTTTGAAGGATTTATTTAAAAAACTCTATGTCTGAAGATCCAAGCATTTAAAGCTAAAGATGAATACTCAGATTGTGCAGCTAAAATCCTATGCAAGGATTTCTTAGAGATGTGATTTTATAATCTTCAGCAACACACTAATGACAGATTTTTAAAGCAAATTTTAAACTAAGGCCCTGGCATGTTCTGAGTAAATATGACAGTGATGCACAACTGGTTTTATATACCTGGGGCTTGGCGAATGCCTGTTAAATGGTCTCATTACCCCTTGAATGGCTCTTTAACAGTTTCAGGGTTGTGCTAATAGGGCTGGCAGGCTGGAGGCTTTTTCACTTTTAAGTACTAGGTCCCCTCTGGAGGAGGACTCACCACACTGCAGCAGCCAGCTGTGGTGTGAGCCTGCAGGAAGGGTCAGAACAGGGATAGGAAGAGGGGAGGGGTGGACACTAAGACCCAGGGGTGCCCCAAATTTCCAGGTGCCCTACGCAGCCGTGTATGCTGCGTATGCCTAAGGAGTACGCATGTGCACCATGGGCCCGAGTGCAGAGATTTTAATAAGCTGTGTCCCTTGGCAGTAGATCGCCTCGTGCTCTCGAGCAAGGATATAAGAAGCAGTGCAGGTTGATGCCCACTCAGTTCCTCTCCTTACCACGCATCTAATCAGATTTGCAGTAGAGGGGATGGAGGGCGGGTAGCGGAATGCAGATAGGGACCACACATCTCAAGGAACCGCCAGTGACAGTAAGTAACCTCCACTTCTTCTTTGAGAGCTGGTTCCCGTGTGTATTCCACACATGGGAGATTAACAAACAATATTCAGATTGGAGATGGGTGCCTGGAAGCTGGCAACAAAGATGTGTGCAGTACTGCAGATCCCACTACTGCATCCACAGCATTGGCTTGGACTCATGTATAATGTCTAGCAAACACGTATATGGAGCTCCAGGTGGCTGCTCTGCATATATCCTGCATTGGGACCTCCTCCAGGGATGCTACTGTAGGGGCCTGCAGACCCGTGGAGTGGACCATTATATTGCTCTGAGGTGGGATGCAAGCTAGTCTGCAGCTTTCGATAATGCAGCCAGAAACCCACTTAGAAATCCTCTGAAAGGATATAGCCTGATCACGGGATCTCTCTGCTATCACAATAAAGTCTTGGAGACTTTGATGGACTTGGTTCTTTGCAGGTCAAAGCCAGTGCACACCTGATGTTGAGGGAATGAAGTCTCTTCTCTTCATGTGAAGCATGGGGTTTCAGAAAAAGGACAGGTAAGGAAACACACTGGTGAAGGTAGAATTTGGAGACGACCTTGGGTAGAAATTTAGAGTGAAGGAGAAGGAACACTTTGGTATGTCAAGCCTCCTTTACAGTATTTCACAAAAACAGTACAGTCCAAACCAGTGTGGGCTGTGTCACCCCTGCCCTGTGACCTGGGGTGCTTTGCAATGCCTTGCTGCTGTAGCCTCCAACCTGGACTGCTCACGAACAGCCACCAGCATGCAGGTCGCTCCCAGATGCGTTTGTGTAATCGCAGACTTCCAGTCACACCCTGGCTCTCACCAGCCTTGGTCATACTGAGGAGTGACCCCAACACACTCCCAGTCCTGGATTGTCCCCCAGAAATGTATGTCCTGTACTGTCCTGTCCTCTCCTGGACAGTACAAATATATTAAGTCTGTTATTCCTTTAAGGGAATAATATACCAACTCACTTCTGTAAATAGAGTTACCCTGTCACTTCCGCTTAAACAATAAAACAAGTTTATTAACTATAAAGAGATACGTTTCAAGTGAGTGCAAGTCATGAGGCATAAGAGTCAGAAATGGTTACAAGAAAAATAAATATAAAATATTTTCTAGTGCCTACGCAAAACGTCTCACCGAATGCTTCCATCAAGATTACGGACCAAACATTTTAGGTCAGAACCCCTCCCCTAGAGTTCTTGGTAGAAACGAGCAACAAATGCTGCACTTCCCCAAGCCGTGCGTCTCCCCCAGACAGTAGAGGCAGCGTTCGTGTTGTTGCTGACACAGAAGGATTTAGGGCAGGAAACACTGTTTTTGAAGCTCAGAGTCTAGGCATGGTCCCCGACTACGGGGGGGGAATCCCCAGTCCGGGAAAACGAACTACGCTAATTACACTAAGACTAACTAAACTAAGCTAAGAATAGCTATTTACAATCTTATCTACAGGTTTTCTGAAAGGCTGAAGCAGGAGAGGACACTGGATTTCAACTCAGGCCATATGGCGACATTATCTAACTCCTTCTGTAGCTGTTACAAACAGCATTGCAGATCCAGTCACTGCTGTGCTGGCCACTAGGACAGCTTTGCCAACCATGCATCACCACTGCGTGATTCCCCCCCCGCACGTCAAACAAACAAGTGCGTAACAATGTATTCAGCATCTGTGTTAGATCTTAGGTCAATATTTTTCACACAGTTGGCTTGATTTGAATTGCTGGGGGACACAGATCGCCAGTACGGCCATCAGCGCAGCTTAGACGGACTCCTGATCAAACCAGGGCTCTAGAAATCTCCGGTGCTAAATTCCTCCCATCTTCCCTTTCTCATTTGAATCGACTTATGGTAGCAGTAACATCTGGAATGGATCCGTTTCATTTTTGGTACTGGTGACCTCAATTAAATGTGCACTTTTGATTTTAAAAAATGGGCCAGTTCTCAGGGGGCATAAACTGATGTAGCTTCATTAAATTCAATGGCCAATTTACACCATTTGGCATTTTGAACCCATTGACTTCAATGGGACTGTGCTGATTACACTGAAGCCAGTAAGACTAAATCCCCTTTCAGTGAGGTTCATTGATTCCAAGGCCAGAAGACCTCCTGTAGTACACAGGTCAGAGAACTTCCCTAAAATAATTCCTTTGAACTAGAGCATACGTTTCAGAAAAACATCCAATCTTGATTGAAAAGTTGCCGGTGAAGGAGAATCCAACACGACTCTGGGTCAATGTTGAGCTGACTGACACCAGCACAGGGTCTGATCCCATTGGTACTATGAGATCCAATTGCTTTACACTGGCAGAGGATCTGGCCTTGCTGGCTTCCATAGGGCTGCATGCATTATGCTGGCTAAGGAACTGGTGGATTGGCAGCAGGTATTCCATTCCTGACTAGTGCATTTACACACGGAATGCTGCTCTCCAGGGAGTTTTGGTGCAAGAATCTCTCGTCTCATTCTCCCGGGTATGGTGAGCTGTTGCCCTTTTTGTGAAGCCCAGCTGTGGCCTGTCAGTGTGCCCTCAGGATCACGGGGAACATATTTAGTGATGCCGTCAAAGCAAACACTCTCACTTGCAGGAGGGAGTTTCCAAACTGCATGTTTTAGGATGCAGCAGTGATGTTTATTCAGGTTTTTGCAATTAAAATAAAAATGAAGAATCTTTATTTATAACCAAACAGCTCCCCTCCATTGTGGTGGGCAGCTCTGCACCACATTATCCTCCGGTAGCAAAATATACATCCATCAGTGTCATCATTTCAGATGAACTGTCCGTAGTTTGTACAATCATTAACATAAAAGCCACTTAACACTGTGTCTCACCATCGGCTTCATCCCCAAATACCTGGGAGAAGAGATGGGTTTTGCGGCATCCAGGGCCGCCGAGAGCGGGTTCAGGCCCCAGTGAAAAAAATTTTTCGGGCCCCCCCAACAAGGGTGGACTGGCTAAACAGGGCCGACGAGGGGGGGGGGGAAGCTGGGCCCGGAATTTTTTTGGGCCCCCCAGCAAGGGCAGACCAGCTAAACAGGGCCGACGAGAGGGGGGGGGGAAGCTGGGCCTGGAATTTTTTTGGGCCCCCCAGCAAGGGTGGACCAGCTAAACAGGGCCGACGGGGGGGGGGGGGAAGCCGGGCCCCGGGCCCCCTTCTGGGCCGCTGGGCCCCGGAAATTTTTACCGGCTTTCCCCCCCCCCCCTCCTCGTCGGCATGCCAGGAAGAATAACTGGGCTTTGGCAGACTAAGAGGGAAGCAAGTCGAAATGCCTGCCCTTTACAATGAACACTTGCTAGCAAATCGTTCCATGTAAACCCAGGGACTGCAGAAGGCACTCTTTCACCGCTCTCAATGGCAGCATACACGGGGAGAGAGAGATCTTTAGATCAAGATTAGATCTCTACCTACAAGTTCTGCTTTAAGTCAACCACAGGAATCACAGGGTGAGCCCCCTGGCCAGTTTTATGCAGTTCAGACAAGATTAACACAATGGTCCCTTTTGACCTTAAACCCTAACAATCTATGAAACCCTTACTGCCGCTGCTGCCAACAGGGCTAGACTGACAATAACTTATCCTATAGGACAGCATAGGAACCAAATCTCCCCCTCTCTTAAGAGACCTACCCGTCTTCTGGATTGCCCCTCCTCTTCCCACACCACAGACAGCCACAGCGAGACTTGACAAAGGTTCACAGGGGAATATTCAAAACCTTCAGTCTCTCCAATCCTTAAGATGCCCAGCATGGCCCCTGTGTCTCTGGTAAGGCCTTTTATTGAAGCCTTTAATGAGCTAAATATACTTCGGCAATTGGTTCTAAATCTGCGTCCACTCCTGACAACTGCCATCCAGGGTGGGTGGGTCTGCGTCTCATCTCTCAGTCTAGTTTGAACCAGGCAGCTAGCAGATCTCTCTGGGCCAGGTGCCCTTGATTGCCAAGCTCCCTCCCAGAGGAGTGGCAGAATCCCCCATGGCCTCCTCGTTTTATGCTGCAAGTCCCAGTTATTCTAGCTGACCTGTTTTTGGAAGTTAGGTGCCTGAATAACTTCATGAATCCCACCTCTCCGGTGCTCTGTAGGTCTCTGCTGGGGTCCACGGGGAGTGGAGCACCTGCCAGACCTCAGTTCTGCACCTGCCTACCTTTACCCCAAAATTGTCCCAATGGAATAGTCCTTTTTGGCATGTGCTTAAATACCTTGCTGATGGGGCCCTAAGCAGCAGTATGGGCTACTGCTAAGGGCATATCGCAGTTTTATCTGAGCAGAATGCTGCACGGGCTCTGCTCCCTCCCCCGTACCTGTTTAGTCCTTGCAGTAAGCACACCCCAAATGGAATAAAGAGATCAATGCAGGCTCATGCTTCACCACACGCAAAAGGAACAAGTCTTGCTGCATTCTTCGGATGGATTTTATTTCAGAGCAAACCCACAGTTCTTGTTAAATGACAACTTCAGAGTTATGAAAAGATAAGAGAAATGGTTTACAGCCACCCGAAGGAACCACTTGACCTGTGACAGATAATCATCAGCACCTGATGTCTTGAAGCAAATACAGAAACCTTGTGCAAAAGATTTCAAATGACACACTCATTCCGCAAGTGAGCGAGATGGCTAGTTACAACCGAGGGCTGTTTGAATGAAGCAATCTACTCATTTAGAGTCATTGCTATTAAGATTTTATTCCATATTTAAAAAAAAAAAAAGGCGGGGGGGGGTTAAGTTTTGTCATGTCTGCCCAGCTTGCACTCACAAGCCAGGAAATGCCAGTTAAAATGCAGCTCTGTCCTGAAAAAAAGCCATTGGAAAACCAGCCTCTGCCTGTGTGTTCCCTGTTTGTTTTGTCTCACTGACCCCACATCAGTTTCTAAGCAAAAAGATGTTGTTTTAAAACTTCCTCAGCTCTGAGCATCAGGCTGTCTCCTTTCCATCTCACTCCTTCTCATTAGTTGCTTGGGGGTTTGCATGGGTGTCATGGAGGGAGAGTTTGGGCTCCAGAGTTTTTTACTGGTGCTGATAAGCCCAGTTTGGTTCTAATCTCCGACTTCTGGAGGAGCAGAAAGGACTGACAGAAAGAATAGCTTTGTACTCACAAACTGAGCAAATGAGGGAGGTGAAAGAGTCAATACCCAGAATGCAATCACGCCATACCCAACTCTGGTTCTGCCCCACATGTGTGTACATTTCCAGCCCACTCCTTCATGGAAAGAGCCCAGGCTATTCCTCAAAGAAGTAATAGATTAACATCTTCTGATCTCCTGCATAACACACACTATAGGACTTCTCTGAATAGCTCCTGTTTGAACTAGAGCAGACTTCTTAGAAAACCATCCAATCTTCATTTTAAAATTTTCAGCGATGGAGAATCCGCAAGTTGTTCCAATGGTTACATCACCTCTGTTAAAAATGTGCACCTTATTTTGAGTCTGAATTTGTCTAGCTTCAGTTTCCAGCCCCTGGATCGTGTTATACCTTTCTCTGCTAGACTGAAGAACCCCTTATTATTACATTTCTGTTCCCTGTGCAGGCACTTTTAAACCGTGATGAAGTCACCCCTTAACCTTACTTTGTTAAACTAAATAGACTGAGCTTTTTATGTCATCAAGAAAGTTTATTGCTATCACTGCCTCTCATCATACAATCAGCATTTGATATAATAAAGCTAAACACATGATCACAAACAATTAGGAATTAGTAAGCAAACACTATTCCTCTATACGGTTAGGCACAGCAATCCACATCTCAGTCATGTCCCCATATGAATCCATACTGTGAATCATCAGGTCATTCATAACTCCATTGCATGGCAGTCCCCAAGCACTGAACGTCCCCAAATCAATCAGCTCCATTCTCCCTCCTCCGCACAAGCACATCCATAAAGATACTATTCCCCCTTTTCTACTGGGCCATGCAAGTCCAGAATGTGGGAGCACAAAACATCCCTGACTTCTGTTGCCCGGGTGCAGCCAACTCCAGCTGTGCTGGTGCCCTTTCAGGCTGCGTGTACCGATGCAGTGGTCCCTTGCTGTCCTATTCAATATCTAGATGAAACCATTGGGACTGAAACAACGAAGGCTGAAGTACCATCAGCATGCAGTGAAAACCCAGCTCTACAGCTCCTTCACATGGACTGCAAATAGCACCCATCTTCCACTTTCTCAGTGACGAGCAGACACGGGCGACTGCCTGGAGGGCAGCGGACTGAAACTGAACCTAGACCAGACTGAAGCAAGGCTGGTGAGACAGGGTTAGCACCTGGAATAACCCTCCCACCAAAGGCATCTGCACTGCAGTCCACAGGTATGAGACCCTGCACTCCCATTTCCCTTTGCAATTGGTCAGAATATTGCACCTGATCCCGTCGCACTCAGAGTGGGCCACGGCGATCCATGCATCTACACTCGGATACTGCAGTTCTCTGTATCTAGGAATGAAGGCCTATGCCCGGGGGAAGCTCCAGTTAGTTCAGAATGTGGCAGCCTCAGGCTCAGCAGCTGAGGGTCACCAGGAAGAACGCATCACTCCAATAGGCCACTCTGCACTGGTCCCTATTGAACAGAATCCTGTGCAAGCGCTTGACCTGATTTTCAGCGTTCTGCCTGGAATGTCTCTCTGTCTCTACCATGACGGTTTTGTTCTGCTGCAGCAATGAAGCTGCGGATGAAGAAGGGGAGATTTATGATTGAGGGAGGCAGTACTTTCATGGGAGATGACCCAAAACTATGGTCTTGCTACCAGATGAAACAAAAGTGGCTTATACTTACAAGCCAGACTGTAGGTGCCACGAAAGTAAGGGAACATGACATCAAGGGACATTGTCACGGGGCGCACTCAACTGCTTGCAGCACGTACTGCTGGCCATCCTGGGGATTAGCTCTGCCAGTTTATGCTCTACCTCCAGTGTTGTCTTCTCCTGTCTTGTCTCACTCTGCTGCCCTGCTCACTCCTCGGTCTGCAGCTTCCTCCCTCCGGCCAGGTCACTAAAGTCCTCCCCTTCTGGGGAATTTGCAGTCTTTCCAGACCTGCTGTCTGGCTGGCATCTCCAACAACTTTACCACTCCCCAGAGGCTGGTAGGGGAACCCAGGCCCACCCGTGACACTGGGCTCCAGTCCAGTGACCCTATAACAAGCAGCCACAGTCCCCGGGCAGTCCAACTCCTTGCTGTTATTTCCCTGGGCTTCTTCCTACATATCTGGCTTCCCCCCTCTCTGGGTTGCCACATAATCAGTTATTTTTTATTCTGGTATGAATATGTGTTTTCATCAATATGTGCCAGTGATCTATTGTCTGATATCCTAACAGAGTCCATTGTTACACTAAAAATCAGGACTGTGAAACTGCATGCAAAGTGTGTTTCCATTAGCACAAAAACATCAGAAAATTCCATTCTTTGTAAGAGAACAAATTGATGAGGAACCAGATCAGCTAGAAAAACAAGACAAGGTAGAAGTGGTATGGGACCTACTCCATGAACTCCACACATGCTTGTTTTACTTAAACTAGGTTGTTAAAATGCTAAGTCGAGAACTTTGCAAATAAACTTACAATAATTAAAGAAGCAACTAAAGGATACTAGACAAGGTCTATTGGAAATTAGTGTCCCATCTCCCTAACAGGAGTTCCACAGGCACAGAACATGAAAGAATTTAAAGTATCCAAAAACATTAAAGACAAGTTGTCACTTGTACAAGATTCTATTGTATTAAAACTGGAGGAAGATAACAATATCCATATTACAAAGATAAATTACACTGGCCACAGATGGTCCAATCATCTCGGATTAGTCAAGGCTAAAGAGCTAGTGATAAAAAAGCGACAATTTCCATGACATAGGCCCTGATTCAGCAAAGCAGTTAAATACATGCGTACCTGTAAGCATATGCTTAAATGCCATGCTGACTGGAGATGAATTTAAGCACAAAGTTACAGTTGAGCACATGCTCAAGTGTTTTGATGAATTGGGGTCATAACATGCCACATTTCACAGGCTTGTGCAGCCTTGCTGTTCAGCTCCGGCATCACGTGGCAGCATTTTAGTTATGGTATAGGATATGGTAGCATGTATAAAGCCCTCTGGGATCCTTCAGGCTGTTAAAAATGTTAAACACTTACTGTCCATTCTCAAGGTCCTTCACGTGGCACACGGAGGCTTCCACTACATCCTTCACGTTCTGGTAGGGGTTGATGGTGATGGGATGTTCTTCGAGGTGGTAATGCCGGGCAGTCCCATTGACTTTGTAAACAAGTGGACTGGCTTTCCCATTGGGTGACATCTCTTCCTTGGCCCTCTCTTTCTCTGGTAGCACCACCTCAATTTTCACTTCAACTGCAGGAGCGAACAGAAATTTTCATTCAATCTAAGCAGCAGCTTTTTAAGTCAAATTGTATCATTTCTACAGCAATCTGCAGATAATGCTATTATGGCCTTGAGACATTACCTCCAGCTCTCCTGGGAACTCTGGCATTCTGGAAATTCTAGGTGACCTGACGCATGCCATTCAGAATTGCTGCCTTGGCTGGGAAGGTGGCAAATTAAATCTCAGTCTTGACTCAGTTTTAATATCCATGACCCCTATATTCCCTTTTTAATCACAACCCACCGGTTTTCCTCAATATGCACCAACCAGGTATTCTTGCAAACAGAAATATTAAAGCTCGTGAAACGCCACCCAATCAATGTTAGGCGTGTTCCCTGTTACAGCTGCTAGCTATCGGGTGTAATTTATGCTCAGGCTAAGACGCTTCAGTTTCTAGTCGTAAATGGGTCTCTCTTCATCTGAAAACAGATAAAGAAAAATTTTCCATCATTAATAACCAATATGAATTGGGAGGTAAAGCTAAACCTATACAGCATGGTAGATTAAATCGGTACACAGCTGAGCAGGCTTTTGCTACCACTTCAGATGGCAATTAATAAGAAATGGATGTTATGAATTTCAACTATTATTTGAGTTCTGACCCTTACGAATCCTGAGCATTCAATGGGGAAGGTGCACAAACTTGGCAATAGAAGATGAAAACGTCCTGGGGATAAACAGCAGTATTAGAACTGGGCGAGATGTTCCTAGAAAACATTTCCCAGCAGTGTTGGCTGATTTTCAAATTCTAATTTTTGACAAAGCTGCTAGAGGAGAAAGAGCCTTCCCAAACGCCACGTAGCCCCAAGATCTGTGTCTAACGCCCTGCGTTGGTAGCATCTGAGTTCTAGTCCCAGCTGTGCTGCCAACTAGCCTTAATACTTTGTACTTGCAAGTGTAAATAATATTGCAACTGCATGCACTATCTTTGAGGACCATATTGTAGTAAGTCTATGAATGGTTTATTTATTGTTATGGGCCAGGGAGTGTTGCAACGCCAAGGGGGAGGGTTACTACCGCTCCTCCAGGAGCTAAAAGCAATGGGGGGTGATTAAGGCAAGTCCCTGAAACTGTCAACATGTCCAACGAGGGGCCGCCTGCTGGGGAGGTATGCATATACTGGTCCAAACATAGTTTTTCGGAGACCAACAGATGAAGAAAGGTTCTTTCTGAACCAGCAGCCAGGACAGTCTCTCCAAGGGCTCCCCCCACAACCCTGGTGGAAGCGTTTGAAGGACTTTGGCCTACTAAGGCCCCAAAAGACCTATGAGGTGACCTCTGCTAAGCTTTTAGCATGTGTATAGGAACTTCTATTGAGTTTATGTTTTTCTGTGATATTTTTTACCTTAAGAATAAACGTGCTTGCTTAGAAAGAGCGGTGCGGTAACTTGTAACGGCTGGCAATTCGCTGTGCAGAGCCCTCGGAGACAAAGCCATGCACAAGCGCTGGCTGTTAGGCAGACTGGGGATGTCCTTGGGTAAGGCAGGGAGCTGTGCAGTCAGAAGGGAGTGAGGCAACACTCCCTGCCCAGAGACAGGTGACACCTGGAGACCTGAGACCTGACTGGGCACTCCTGGAATGGGCCACAGAGGGGGGGATACAGGGGCAGTTACCCTCACACTGTGGCAACAAACATTGTTTATGTCTCATAACATAAGGAAATAATCATTGTCTGCATTAGCAGCTGGAAAATGGGGCGATTGATATTCCCGTGACTTGTAGAGAAATTCCCATAGCTGCCAGGTTTTGTGTGTGGTTCCTCACTAGTGAGATTCAAGTGAGGACAATCGTGACCTTTTCTTACTAGCGAGGAACATCACATGGAGCTGCACAAACTCCCCTTCCCCACTAACCGGTCAATTGCTGCTCACCCATCTCCCCCAACCATTGCTTATCGCTAGAGTCACAAAGGAACTTAGGGGTGGTGATGTGCAGGGGCCTAGACAATCACTGGGACTCACAACATTTGAGTTCAGTGCCTGGGCTCCCTGCACACTGGAAAGGGAGAGAGAGGCACCTCAGAATGGGATCCCCAAAAGCCAGCATGGGAGGTGGCTCCCTGCCTCAGCTAGTCAATGGGAGTTGCCAAGGTGAGAACATCCTCTCTGGGAGTTTGGCACCTCCCTCTGCTTGGAATTCTCATCTGCAAAATCCTTACTTGGCATTAGATGCCTACGGCTGAGGGGGATAAACAGGGGTCTTCCCCATCCCAGAGAGTACCCTCCCCACGGGGCTAAAAGCTACGAGGGACATCCTCCTTCCCCAGCTATTTTGTGTCTGTTCACGTATGGGGGGTCTGCTCTGGTAGGCGAGCTCTGAGCACACCAGTTCACAGGTGAGTTAGATCGAGAAGCACCTGTTTCTGGAAACATGGAGGGAGGCAGCCGCACGCATGCTCACGGGCAGAAAAATAGCCCCCGAGCAAACTTTTACTGCAAACGTGTAGGTGCCGAGGGAGTTTATGTACCTACAGGGTTCGGCGGCAGCTGAGCAAGGGCTTTGTGAATCCCAGTGGGCCTGATTCTGGGATTTAGGCACCTAAAGTGGCAGTTAGGTTCATAAGTCCTTTTGTGAATCCAGCCCTTTGTGCCCCTACCTCTCAATGCACCTGGAACTGACCCAGAGCAGGTGTTCAGCAGGGTGCTCCTTACCTTGTGCCAGCCATGCTGGCATAGTGAGGGGGGCAAAAACAACACGCTACCCCCTCCATTTCACTGCTGAACCTGCTCTCAGCCCTAAGCTTGTTCCTGCAATCTGCCCAGGTGCTGCCAACGGGTGGGGTGGGGCCTTACACCTCCTCGCTCCCCTGCATGAGGAGCAGTGAAAATCTGGGCCAGTTAATAAAAAGAAAATGACTCTACTTGGGGCACAGAACTGCAAATGCAAGTCAACCTGGGAAGACAGTGGCTGGAAAGTAGTAACAGAAAAAGAGTTTGGTTTAATAGGAGTTGAAATGTTACAGGTATTTAAAGTGCTACTTTCTTCATAAAGACCAATACAGTCTATGGGTAGCTTGTAGGATGCCATGCGAGAACCTGGAGCTGAGTCTCCTTCACATAATTAGGTTGGTTAGATACCAGCTGGCTCATGAGTGCGTGGGAGATCTCTGGGGAGATGTCTCAGAGATCACTGTTGGTACCAGCTTAATTTAACACCTCTACTGGTGATCTAGAAGCAGGGAGTAAACATTAAGTTAATTAAACTTGCCAGGGTAATTCAGGGTAGGTAGCACCCTGGGAAGCTGTCATAATGAAAGAGTTAAGGGTGAGAGTAGACAGCAAATTAGGTAGTAGTTATTTACAAGACAATAAGGCAGCAAAAAAAGGCAATGATCAGATACTGACTGTAATGCAGTGGTGCCCAAACTTTTCCTGTCGCATCCTCCCCCCCTTACCAGTATGGAATCTGTCCACACACCCCTCCATTATTGCACAGTTGGCTAAGCAGAGGAGCTGGAGCTGGAGGCGGAGCTGGAGGCAGAACTTGGGATGGGGGAGGAGCTGGAGCTAGAGGCAGAGCTGGCCTGGGGCGGAGAGAGAATGAGAGCACGGGGGTGCAGCAGGGGCCGGAGTGGAGCTTGGGCTGGGGGTGGGGCACAGAGTGGAGTGGAGCTGGGCTGGGGACAGAGCTGGGGGCAGAGTGGGTCTGGGTGGCGATCCCTCCCCGGTGGGGACTGGCCTGGGCCCCACTGCATGCCCCGGCCTGCGCCCCACTGCGTGCCCCCTGAATGTTCCTCCATGGCCCATAGTTTGGGGATCATTGACCTAGTGGGATTTTCTGAAGCACCTATGCCCCAAATTCCCATTGATTTTAGTGCTTTTTTTTAGCATTAGCTATTATATATCCAGAAGTCTCATTACCCATAGCAATGTCCAAGCCCTCTTTGATTTCTTGGCCTCAATGCCAGCCAATGGCAATGAGTTCCACAAGCTGTTCCATGTGAAAAAAAAAATCTTATCACTTTAGAATTTGCCATCTTGCCATTTCTTTCTATGTCCCCTCGTTTTTTTGTTATGACACAGGGAGACCAGATACTCCTTCTCTAGGCCAGTCATAGATAATCTTCACCCAAGCATAGTAAAGGAGCTAGCACATAAAATTGCAAGCCCAATTGCAAGGATTTGTAATGAATCTGTAAACTCAGGGGTTGTACTCTATGACTGGAGAATCTCTAATATAGTTCTTATTTTTAAAAAAGGGGGAAGAAACTACAGGCCTGTTAGTTTGACTTCAGTTGTATGCAAGGTCTTGGAACACATTTTGAAAGAGAAAGTTAAGTTAAGAAAATAGAGATTAATGGTAATGGGATAAAATACAACATGGTTTTACAAAAAGTAGATCATGCCAGACTAGCCTGTGTTTTTAGACAAAGGCAATCTACCTGGATTTCAGGAAGGCATTTGATACAATTCCACATGGGAAATTATTAGTTAAATTGGAGAAGATGGGGATTAATATGAGAATTGAAAGGTGGATAAGTAATTGGTTAAAGGGAAGACTACAACGAGCCATACTGAAAGATGAACTGTGAGGCTGGAGGGAGGTTACTAGTGGAGTTCCTCAGGGATCAGTCTTGGGACCAACATATTTAACATTTTTATTCCTGACCATGGCACTAAAAGTGGGAGTGTGCTAATAAAATTTGTGGATGACACAAAGTTGGGAGGTATTGCCAATACGGAGGAAGACCAGAATATCATACAAGAAGACCTGGATGACCTTGTAAACTGGAGTAACAGAAATGGGATGAAATTTAATAGCGCAAAGTGCAAGGTCATGCATGTAGAGACTAACAACAAGAATTTTTGCTATAAGCTGGGAACGTATCAGTTGGAAGTGACAGAAGAGGAGAAAGATCTGAGTGTATTGATTGATCACAGGATGACTATGAGCCGCCAATGTGATATGGCTGTGAAAAAAGCTAATGCGGTCTTGGGATGCATCAGGCGAGGTATTTCCAGTAGAGATAAGGAGGTGTTAGTACCGTTATACAAGGCACTGGTGAGACCTCATCTGGAATACTGGGTGCAGTTCTGGTCTCCCATGTTTAAGAAAAATGAATTCAAACTGGAACAGGTGCAGAGAAGGACTACTAGGATGATCCGAGGAATGGAAAATCTATCTTATGCGAGGAGACTCAAAGAGCTTGGCTTGTTTAGCCTAACCAAAAGAAGGCTGAGGGGCGATATGATTGCTGTCTATAAATACATCAGAGGGATAAATAACTCCTCTCCTTCCCTAATATTTAAGTTAAATACCGATGTGGATACAAGAACAAATGGATATAAACTGGCCATCAACAAGTTTAGGCTTGAAATTAGATGAAGGTTTCTAACCATCGGAGGAGTAAAGTTCTGGAACAGTCTTCCAAGGGGAGCAATGGGGGCAAAACACCTTACTGACTTCAAGACTGAGCTTGGTAAGTTTATGGAGGGGATGGTATGATGAGACTGCCTACAATGGCACGTAACCAATCTGCAACTGCTAGCAGCAAATATCTCCAACTGCTGGTGATGGGACACAGATGGGAAGGGCTCTGAGTTACTACAAAGAATTCTTTCCCAGATGTCTGGTTGATGGGTCTCGCCAACCTGTTCAGGGTCTGACTGATCATCATATTTGGGGTCAGGGAGGAATTCCCCCCCCACGTCAGATTGGCAGAGGTGCTGGGGGAGGGGGTTGCCTTCCTCTGCAGCATGGGGCACGGGTCACTTGCTGGTTTGAACTAGAGTAAATGGTGGCTTCTAGGGAACTTGAAGTCTTCAGACCATGATTTGAGAACTTCAGTAACTCAGCCAGAGGTTAGGGGTCTATTACAGTTGTGGGGGGGTGAGGCTCTGTGGCCTGCAATGTGCAGGTCAGACTAGATGATCATAATAGTGCCTTCTGACCTTAAAGTCTAGGAGTCTATTATTTTATAAACATTGATCATAGCCACTCTTATTTGTCTCCTCTCTAAGGTAACAACCCCAGTCTTGCCACTCTCTCTTCATAAGACACTTTTTCCAGCCCACTGATCATTTTCATTGCTCTTCTATCACACCCCTCTAGTTCTGCACTATCCTGGGTGAGACAGGGAGACCAGTCCTACCCCTACTATCCTGATAAGGCTGGTCCATTGGTTTGTATAAAGGCATTGAATATTTTCTATATTATTCTCCATCCTATTCCTTATGCATCTGCTGACCGGTTCTTTTTCCCGCTACCCAGAACACACAGGTTCACAGACAGATTCTTGAGCTGAAGAAATATGTCGTTTATTTGCTGCTTCAGTGAGTGATCAGTTCACCGAAACAGGGCACCGCATAGGGTTAAATGAAAGTGCGCAGCCTCATTCAGGTACTCAAAAAGATATT
Organism: Terrapene triunguis; assembly: GCF_002925995.2. NCBI lineage: Eukaryota > Metazoa > Chordata > Testudines > Emydidae > Terrapene > Terrapene triunguis. The sequence continues at coordinate 4,191,433 of NW_020665302.1, forward strand.
ATTACACAGTTATCCATTACATATTGTATAAACACTTTTGTGCCTAACACTAGGATTAGTTTGCTAACTCATTTGTTTACCTGATTGAACTGCTGACCCAGGTGTTCACCTGACCAGGTTGCTGGCTCAGCTTTTCACCTGGCTGTTCTCCCTCCCTGCCAGACAAGCAGGCATCTTTTCACATATCCCAACACCAAACATATACATTCTACATTTCACAAATCCTACTGCATCCCAACATCTGGCTGGCCTCTTTGGCTGCAGCTAGCTACCCATCAAGCCAAGGTATCCATTGAGCAGTCCTCAGCGTTGCCCAGGTGATTGTGCTGATTTGATAGAGTGCAGTCACGTACTGTTTGTGGGGTTCTCCTTGTCTGAAGGTAAGAGAGTCCGATTACTGCTGTAGGTTAATTTATTAATTTGTACATCTGGTGCCCTCGACTCCCATGCTTTCCTTTTTATCTCTGGTTCCTCCCTTTATTATTATTTTTTACATTATTGTCCAGTATATGTTGGACACTTTCCAAACACTCAGGAAGTGCAGTCTCTCCTCTGAGAAGCTCACAATATAAGGGCAGACAGACAGGTAGATAGTGGTTAGGAGAAGGGGAAGAACATTAGGGCAACTTGCATATGAGTCACCTCAATTCACAGTAGTGGGAGCATGGCAGACATTGGGCAGGGTAGGGGCCTTGCAGTTGAGCTCAGGGAGGTCCTGCCATGAAGTCACAGAGAGGATTGGGCAGGAATCTGGGAAATGAAGTGCCAATACTGGGAGCACTGGCAGAGCAGGGGTGGGAGGATCTGAGAGGAGACAAAGGTTGGCAAGAGAATATAAGCAAGGAGCGTCTGAGTTCTGTATAGTTTTAGAAGGTGCCTGGTCTAGAGGTAAAGGGGAGGAGAAAGACGGAGCAGTCACTAGAGAGGCAGCAAGGATCAAAGACTATTTTGAGGGTAGGAGAGAGCAAAGCATATTTATATTTTAAGAGGTAGGGACAAAGAACAATGAGAGGTTGAGAAGCAAGGTGAGGAAAGGGGTGAGCATGAAGGCAATGGAGCTAAGGAGGTGGGTAGGGATAGGATCACTGGGACTTGGGGGGGCATTAGAGGTAGAAGACCTCCAAGTCAGGGATGGGAAGAAGGTGCTTGAGGGAGGGAGAGAAATCAGCAGATTGTGTCAATTTCTCTCTTTGGACAAATCAGCAAGATCCTGTGCAGAGACAGAGGAAGAGGCAGGGCCAGAGACGGCAGATAAGTGACAGGACTGTGGGCATGGGAGGCAGTGAGGGGCCAAAGTATTGGTTTTGGACAGGGAGGTGCCAGAGCTGAAGCAGGAGAGAAAACACCTGTCATGGAGGAAGTCTGTGAGATCATGGGCCTCCCACCAATGGTGTTCAGCAGCAGGAGCACAGAGAGTGAGCCAGGGCAGTGGGTGCATGTGGCATGGGAATCAAGGATACGTGAGAGCAGAGCGCAGGCAGAGAACAACTGGGTACTGAAGAGAGCTGAGAGCACTGAGAGGACTGAGTCAAAGGCATCAATAGACTGGAGGTTGCAGAAGGACCAGGTGGAGGGGTGGGGTGTCACATTTTGGGGCGCAACCCCGACCAGTGAGAGGTTGTGTTACCACCTGTCCTGTAACCCTGAGCGCCTTAAAAGGCTCTGCTGCTGTAGCTTCCTGTCTGGATTCTCCCAGCCATCAGACAAGCATGCACTGAATGTCTGTGTGATAAGCAACCCTGCTTCAGCAAGTCTGACTCCAGCAGCCTGCACTGTGGTCACTACCAGCTAAGTGACCCCAGCACACCCCCAGGCCTGAATTTCCCAAAAACTGTCTGCCCTGAAGTGTCCAGCCCTGTCCTGGACCACTCAGAAAGAATGTTTGTTTGCTCCTTTAAAGAGGCAAAAGCACATTACCCCAGTTAAGTTAATAAGCTGTTAATACACCCTTCCTTTCAAGCACAGCCCTGTAAAAATAAAACAACTGCATTAACAAAAGGACGTAGGTAAGTGATAGCAAGTAGAAGGAATAAAGTTAGAAAGAATTACTAACACACACAGGGAAAGATACATACACTTTCTAGCGGTTAAGACTTAATTCAGCAAGCTACAGCCCTGGTTCAAGGTAGATTTCTTATCAATCTTTTTCTTCCCAGGCATTGCTGACTTTCTCTTAATCAGGACCTTCCACAGAAGCCCAAGGTGCTGGTTTCTCTTGTCTTCCTAGGTGAAAGATCTTTGCCTAAGCAGGTTTCTCTCCCAGAGATGTCAAACCCCTTGTCAGAAGGATCCATCTTTCTCATCTAGTGACGGATGCCAGGATGGCGTCTTCTCTCTCCTTGTATCTTCCCTAACTCGCTGTTTTGTCCCCAGACTCAGGATGACCTCGTGCTGTTCTTCCTTTCCCGTGGGCTTCCCATCCCTCTGCCAATTCTTATGTAAACGGGGCTTCCATTGTATTGATTCCACACTGCTACTTTCCCTCAAGAAAACCTGTTTCTCCCTGTGTTTGGTCACAGACTTTAAAGCATAATATCAGCGAGCATCCATATTTCCTCACATAGTGTTAATCCATAGATTTCACCATGGTATTAATCACCAGTGTGTCATTAGCTTTCAGCAGAGACTGTACCTGATGCACTTTTATAATACAGTCATTGTATACAATCAGTTGATTTAATTACTTATCATTTGAGGTTCAGACCCCCCCGGTCTTTATAGTTTAGAGGCTATCTCCCCCACTCAATAGATCGATGGCTTTTATATGAGTGTGCCTTCATTGTCTCTGCCTAACAACCAAGCAGGTCTGACAAACAAATACACGTCCCTTTGTCTAGGGCAGACTGGGCTTATGCATTGCTTGCCAAACACATTTTAAGAACAGAATTCTAGCACATATCCATAACTCTTTGTACACCCCCCCACACACACACCCCTCCTGCAAGAATATTAATGATCAGCGAGTAATTAGTTTTCCAGCGATATCTTACACGTCACCTTTTGGGTATATCGCATGAGAACAGTGTGTTAGGTGTGGAATGTCAGGCTTGATGAGTTGCTGACAGAGCAGTGAACCACCAATGGGCCTCTGGGTCACACAGGGTCAAAGAGTTTTTGGTGAGAAGCAGGTCAAATGACCATTTAGGAGAGTGGATCCAGGACTGAAGATCACAGAAGGAAATGAGGGTGAGAAGGGAGCTGCTAATGCGCCAGATGGGGCATTGATGTGGAAAGGGAAGTCTCTACGGCTGCAGGGGGCAGGAGAGTGAGAAGAACACGGGTAAGCCAGGCATTGAAATCCAAGGGGCAACTGTGGAGGAGGTGGGGGTGGAGGGGAGTAGAGAAAAGCCATAGGAAGTAGGAGGGGAGAGTATAGCCTGACGGAATGCAGCTCAACAGTAGGAGGGGAATGGAGGAAGGGCCAAGAAATGTCAGGAAGGGGAGGAGTCAGACATGCCCATAATGGTCCTTAGGGAGACTCTGGTGTGTGTGAAAACAGAGCTAGTGCTGGGGTGACGAGTGCTATGGGTGCAGGCAGATGACTGCTGCCCTATTCTGCCCCCTACGAAAATGTTGTTTCTTCTCACCACTCTTGGTCCGTGATTTCTTTTGAATTCAATTATTATTCATGTCCTAGAAGTTACATATTCATGTATTCACCCGAGGGTTCGATGGCGGCACCTCACTGTACGTAGTTCTGGAGGAAAGCAGGCTGAGACCTGCCATTAGACCCCGGAGCACAAAGAACCCATTGCTCTATCCTACTGGGGAACCACTGATTCCCTTGGAATGGAGAAAGGTCCCTCTGCCTTGGCTGGGGACCAGGAGTGCTCCAGATGAGGGCTGTAAATACCCTGATTTTGTGTGACCTCCCCTTTCCTATTAGATTTCCTGAAACCCCTCCAGGGTCTGCAGTTTATCTGGGCATTTGGGGGCTGCACTGGTGGTGTTGATGGGGGGATTGAGGCTGCTGTTCAGAACTGGTATTTCTCCTAGGGCAGAGGTGGTGGTGAGAGAAGGGGGATTAAGGACTATATACCTTAGAGTTTTTGAGCATGTAGGGCAGATTTTCTCTTTAAGGAACGAACATTTGCCTTCCCTCTCTCCCCGCACCCCCCCATTAAATTGAGGGCAGCTACTTGTCCCGAGCAAGCTGTGAGTTTCTATCGTTTGTGTTTTTCCATACCAGGAACAAAGGGTCACTCAATGACTTAACAACAGCCAGCAAAACGGCAAGAAATAAAGGAAATACTTCATTACACAGTATGTGGCCCAGCTGTGGAATTCACTGCCACAAGAGGTCACAAAGTCCAACCCTGCTGCTTGATTTTAAAACAGGGCTGTGTAATTCTGACCAATAATATTTGTAGTCATGCATGATTAGACAGGATTAATCCAACCTCACGTTTCAGGGTATGGAACTGATCATTCAGGGTCCAGGAAGGGAACTTCGCTCCCATCTCCAGCACGGCAGATGCATGAAAGTGGGGTTCACCTTCTCCCGAAGTATTAGGTACTGGCATTCAGCAGAGGAAGGACCAGTCTTGATGGTCTGCCCACTATAGCAGTTTCCATGGCCTGAATGCACAATAGGAGTTAGGTACCTAAGTCCCTGTTTTGGCACCACTTCGGTCAGGAGCGGTGGGAGCTCCCTAAAATTGGGGGTCCACCGGTGCCTAAAACATGGTCCCGCCCTCCCGCGCTACCCTTTCCTCCCAAGCCCCTGCCCTCACACTGCCCCTTCCCCCGAGTCCCTGCCATCGTGGTGACCATTCCCCCCACATACTCACATGTTGACCCTTCTCCCTGAGCCCCCGCCCCCGCCCCGCCTCTTCCTCCAAGGCCCCGCCCGTGCCACCTCTTCCCCCCCAAGATCCCGCCTCTACTCACTCCTTTCCGCTCCCTCCCCCCATCACTCGCCCTTACTGCCGGTAAAAAGTGCACTTTTAAAAGTAATGGGGCCATGGCCCTCTGGCCCCCCCGTTCTGGCGCCCCTGATTTCAAGACACAACCCACCCCACCACCCGCTGCCAAACCCATGTAATTTTTCAGTCAGAGTTCCCAAGGTATCTCTGGGTATCTGCCCTACTGCCTTCCTGTGGGCATCCGGGCACCTGTCTCCCACCTAAGCCTCAGAGTGATTCACAAAACGGGGGGAGGACACGCATTCAGCTGACCAGATGTGGGGACTGATTTGGTAGCCATGTTCAGAGGCTACATATTGGGTCAGGCCCCAGGTGTGTTCACACAAAATGATGGAGGAGGAGGACTTTTAGCCCAGTGGTTACAGCACTCAGCTAGAATGTGGGAGACCCTTGGTTCAAATCCCCTCTCTGCCTGAGGGGGAGAAAGGATTGGAACAGGAATCTGTCACTGCTCAGGTGAGTATCCTAACTATGGGCACCGACTCCATGGGTGCTCTGGGGCTGGAGCACCCATGGGGAAAAATGGCGGGTGCTGAGTGCCCACCAGCGGGCCCTGCGGATCAGCGCCTCCCAATGTCTCCCTGTTTTGCGGCATGCAGGAGGTTCTGGAGGGGAGGAGCGAAGACGTGGTGCGCTTGGGGGGAGGGGGTGGAACTGGGTGGGAAGAGGTGGGGTGAGGGTGGAGCGGGGGAGGGACGAGGCGAGGCGTGAGTGGGGCTTTGGCTTTGGTGGAGTGGGGGTGGGGCCTGGGACAGAGACAGGGATCGAGCACCCCCCACCACTTTGAAAAGGCGGTGCCTGTGATCCTAACCATTGGAATATGGGATGTTCTGAGACTGGGAATCCCTCAGCCTCTCCTGCTGAAGCTGTTCCGCTGTGGAACAATAATTAAAACGAGTCATTGGAGCAGGGGGAGTACCTGGATCTCCCACATCCTGGGTGAGCGCTCCAACCACCGGTTTATAGCATCATTCTCATGCTTGTTCTCTCCCTCTCAGGCCAATGTTTCCATGCTGACTCACTGGAAGAGACGGATTGTGAACTTCTTTCACATTATTATAACTGACTGCGGCAGTAGCTACCTTCAATCAAATGTGCCAGACTTTACCAATTTAAAAATCTCTGGCTGCGAGCAAGTTTCTTTGCAGGGTTCCAAGTGAACTTCATTAACTCATTCAGTTCACGTCAGCTGCACAGTCAGCTGACTTTTTCCTAAGCTAAAACATTGTGAAGGGCAAACGGGGATTTTCCGATATACACTTATGGAATATAATTATTGGCAATCAACGTGGTTTCCTGGAAAATAATTCTTGTTAAATAAGTTTGAAAATTGTCCTCTGGCAAGATTATAAGTTAACTGATAAAGGAAACAGGTTTGATATAATATTGCATTTTTGTAAAGCATTTGACTGTAAAACAATCAGTAGCACATATAAAATGGACTGAAAACAGGCTAAACGGGGGCTGTCACAGGCCAAAGGTAAAGAAGACACATCATTGGAATGTGTGAAAATGAAGTGCCCCTGCCTGGTGCCTTTATTTCAACTGGCTCAGAACAAGATTTCCTACAGGCCGAAAGTCTGTCTGGGAAGCTGTGAAAGGTGACCCTCACCGGCTGTGCAGCCTAGTGGTCAGGCAGGGTATGACCAGAGGTCCACCTTTCATCTACAGCTCCGTCCTCTGGAGCTGGTCCCTTCTTTCGCAGCTCAGTCCTCCAGCCGGGTCACACATTCTAGTCCAGCCCTTTTGGGATATACAGAGAGAAAAATCCAATAGTAGAGATTTTTTTGTGCCCACAAGGGCTTCAGGATTTTCTCCTTAGCTCTGGGACTAGGAGTCTGGACCCTTGTGTATTGAGGGCCTTTCCCAGCTGGATATCCCACTGAAGAGTAGACTCCTGTTGTCGTCCCACCTTCAGGGGTTGGTAGGGGAGCCCAGGCCCACACTCTCCACCAGGCCGCAATCCAGGGCCCAGCAGTGGATAGCTAATTAATTAATATATGGAGATATCCTATCTCCTAGAACTGGAAGGGACCCTGAAAGGTCATCAAGTCCAGCCCCCTGCCTTTACTAGCAGGACCAAGTACTGATTTTGCCCCAGATCCCTAAGTGGCCCCCTCAAGGATTGAACTCACAACCCTGGGTTTAGCAGGCCAACGCTCAAACCACTGAGCTATCCCCTCCCCCCTAAGTTCTGACCTTGGAGGGCTAAACAGGATCACTTCTTACCTGAGTTCCCCTTCCCCCCCCTCCCCAGGGCAAATTAAAGAACTGAACTGAAAATAGTGTCTGGCCTTCCTAAACAGTGACCAGTCTCTTTTGCAGGCTTGGTGTGTCAGGTCTCAGGATACAGGAGCTGTTGGGCTATTATTTCCCCAGAGCACCAATCTGTTCCCTTCCCCTGCTTGTCCCCTTCTGAACCTCTCTTCTTCCCCTTTTAAGCTCTGCCTTCTGCTTGTGCAGGCTCTGCAAGTGCTGCTGGGCAGGACCACCTGGGCCCAGAGCTGCTCCTTAATCCCTTGCTCTCGAGTGTGGGGTTTGTACACTCCGTCACCGATACTCTTCAGAGTGTTCCCACATAAACCAGTATGATGCAAAGGATTACAAAATGAAAGATAAAGATAAAGATACTGTGCTAAGACCACAGTACAAAGTGGCCTTCAAGTGGCAGGAGGTGGCCAGTGAATTCCCAGTGTAGAACTCTGCGCTGGTGGGGATCTGGCAAATGCAGCTCTGAGGCCTTTTATGACAGCTACTCCCCTATCCCAGGGTAAAAAGAAGGAGGGGGCCGTGTGTGGACAGTTTTGGGGTGGCACACAAGCAGGCAGGGAGGACATGGTGGAGTGGAGCTGCCCTTGATGTAGGGCTAATTATTATTAATGTATTGCTGGTATATTATTCTCTACTATTTCATATTCTTCCCTAGCAACTTCACACATATGTGGAGCAAGTTGCAGAAGAGAATTGATTCCTTTGGGACTCTACCGGCAGGTCTTCACTACCCGCCGGATCATGTAGACGCGATAAAATCGATCCCCGGTCGCGCTCCCCGTCGACTCCAGAATTCCAGCTCGCGAGAGGCGGAAGCGGAGTCGACGGGGGAGCGGCAGCGGTCCACTCGCCACCGTCCTCACGGCAAGGTAAGTCAACCTAAGATACGCCGACTTCGGCTACGCTATTCGCGTAGCTGAAGTTGCGTATCTTAGGTCGACCCCCCCCCCGCTAGTGCAGCCCTGGACTATGACTGAGGACTCTGGAGCTGGAGGAGCAGGAGACCATGATAACAGTCTTAGAGAGGTAACGGAAGCTATCACAGCACAATCCCCCTACCCCTGCTGTGTCTCTGAGCTGCATCATGGCTGACATGTCAGCTGACGTGGAGAGGCGCAGTGATGTGCATGTGGATTTCTGGCCCTTGTCACTGGTCAAGAGAAGATCATCCCTCACTGCAGCTGTTCTAGGCAGACAAAAGTGGGGGTGAATGCAGAAATTGGTGGCCCCTGATGGACTTATTGGTTGACATGACATGCAGAGCATCTGCTCAGAAGTGAATAGGCATGACGTGTCCTCTAGTGGAGAATTTTGATTTCTAGATTTCCAGAACGAGGTGTTACTGCACTAGTTAACTCTAAGATGAAATAGAAAGACGTAACTTATTGAGCAAACATTTAGACTTGGAGTCTCAAAGTCTCCTCAGAGGTGTAAATTCCCCATTCTCTTTTGTTGTAAAAGGAACTGGGCCTTGCCATAGTTACAGGGCTAGCTGCAGCTCTGTGCCTTTCTGGTCTCGCTGAGCACACCCCCTCAGGAGATAGGCCTCTATCAGGGTGGAATCTCACAATTCTCCCACTCTTAAACCAGGACCTGGGTACACTACTCCACATACACCAACCACCTATGTTCTCTACAAGCTGAGTTGGAGAGAGAGAGACTTCCCTGTTAAGTTCCAAGAACAGAACTGACCCAACTCATATACTCTTAGAAAGCCCAGATTCTTCTGTTGGTCTCATTCTAGTTCTGTCTGATTCCTCTTCAGAGTCTGTCCTTATTTAAGCCACACAACCTTCCTTTTTCCCCGCTGGATTCTGTATCTGGTGGGTGCAGATCATGATGCCGTTCCTCACCCACCCTCTTCAAACCAGTTTAGGGGCTGCCTAGGAGGTCAGGCTAGAACCATTAAGGCTAGTGGGCTTGGCACTATCTCTTAACAGCCCTTAAGTGGAAGCTGTTGGTGACTGTTAGACAGAGGCATCTCCTCCTCCCATCCCTGCCCTGTGGCTATGCCCTAACTGCAAACAAAGGCGTGTTCTGTCATTGAGAGAGCTAACTCCAGATGACTATCTTGATATAAAACCCCAGTGGAGATGAGATGCAGCTCTTTTTACCTTGGTATAGTTAGTCAAGATCCACACTATAGCACCACCTGGAATATACCTTGACTAGCTACCTGGAATTAAAAACTACTGTGCCTTGTCTCCACACTGATTTTACAGCAAGATGGTTATCTTGAGTTAGCTATCTTCATGTAAAAACACACTGCCTAGATGTGTAGGCTCTGCTACCCAGCTAGACCCCTGGGGGAAATATCCATCCCTATCTATGGTACAGAAACACCATGCAAGTATTGGACCCAGATACAGTATTGTTACTGCTTTTGACTCAAGTGGTTAGCCAGTAATTAGGGTCCAGCAGATTATTTTTGTGAGCATAAGAAATTGATGCAGTCAGGTATTTCTTGGATGCAATCCTGTTTACTTACAAAGAATGCACACGGTCCTGTTTCCCAGAACACAGTAGGAATCAAACAGATGGAGACAGAGTCTTTGCTCTCAGTGGCAAGCCTTTTTCCAGCTCCATCCCTTTATCCACAAGCTCTCTTTCATCTTTTCTGAAGGTCATGCTACAAGACCTTCTCTGGATGCGGCTAGAGCTTCCTTACTGCCTTCTCTGTGCGCTTCGGTCGTGTTTCTGCTTCTTCTCTCTCTCTCACACACACACAGACATACAGCTGCAATCCAGTCAAACCCCTGCCCCAGCATTTGTTATCAGATCCCCTGGAAAACCCCTTGGACCATATGGCACAGTCACGGCACAGCCACTGCCTAGTCCCTGTTTCAGCTTTCACTAGCCAAAGGGGCATGTCATTGTTCCCTCACTTGACCTGAATGGAAGTGGCTATCCTGCCCAACAAATTCCATGAGGAGGTGTGATTGCCCAACACCCAACATGACAACACTCCTGTCTCAGCTCCGCCCATCATCTCTATGGAGTCCCAAAGGGTGATGCCCTATATGACCCATCTAACTATTTACATATTTACATAATGTTTTTCTGTCAGGATATTTCCACATCACAAACCCAAATTGGTTTTTACTCCCATACAAACCTCCTCGGAGTTCTTCTCTTCCTGCCCAATTTCGTTTCACCCACCCGAGAGGGGCCTCTTTCAATGAGCTCTTAATGAACAAAGACCTGCGCACGCCCAATCGCACGTTCCTACTACAGTGCAAAGGCCGTAATATTTGCACACCTTACCTCTGAGCAGAGCTCAAAGTCTGTAAACAACCCTCTCTTCAATCCTTCTGTAGCGTGGTGTACATACCGCGTACTCAGTACAGCACTGAAGAGGTAAAACCAAGAAATGGGCCTGTCTCATCATGCAAAGCCTACATTAGCTGCCAGCTCTACAAAGAAGGACCTTCATCTTTTTTATGAAGGCTTTATCAACACTAGGGAACTTTAGTAAAAAAAATTCTCACTAATGTTACCACCGGTTCAGCTGCACCAGTAACTGCACCGATGGGAGGCCTAGTATAGAAAGTTTTCCAGCTCAGCAGCAGTGTTCAGGATCTTGACATTTAGACTTACTCTCTTCAGCAGTGTTAACTGACACTGAAAACAACTGCCAGAGCCTGAAAGCCATCTACATTAGGGCTCCCACCAGTGCTATTACTGGTGTTACCAGAGGTAGCACCTGTGGCAATTTTTGTACAAACATTCCTTATAGTAGACATGACCTAAGAGACCGCCTAGAGCTTTGGTGGATCAAAGCTCTGCTACTCTCCAAAATGAGTATTGTGCATAATGCACGGCACAGTCATGGTAAAAAATAGGTAATTTCACACTATGGTCATGCAGCCTTGTGGAACCTGCTGTAGCACATTAACTGCTGGTCAGTTGGAAGTGTCTACACCCAAATTTCACTCTCGCTGACATAACTGCACCACTACGTCGACTTAATAACTCCATCTTCATGGGTGGCGTAGAGTCAAGGTCAATGTAGTTAGGTTAGGTCAACACTGCGTTGCTTACATTGACTGTTACTGGCTTTCAGGAATCGCCCCACAATGCCCCACACTGACAGTACAATCGATACAAGTGCTCCGGCTGAGCACGTGCACTGCCGACACAAGGAGCGAACTGTAGACATGCACAAGCAATATAATTACTGCAGCGGTTATATGCCGACGGGCGTTAGGTCAGCTTAATTTTATAGTATAGGCATGGCCTAAAGAACCCATATGAGTCTCCATGGACAAAGGAGGAGCTTCGTGAGCAGATATGTGGGAGTACATACTTCCCTATCCGCTGAATTAACAGACAGAGCAACAAATCCATGGCACTACACAATAGTGGTTCTCAACCTTTTTTCATTTACGGACCCCTAAAACATTTTGAATGGAGGTGTGGGCTCCTTTGGAAATCTATTGTCTGTATATAGAGTAGAATTCTGTTCAGTTAGTTTTCAATCTGTCTTTTGTAGACCCTTTAGACATAGTCTGGGTCCATGGACCACAGGTTCAGAACCACTGCTATGCAAAACCAGTAGGGCAGCATATGACACTAGACAGCTCCATAAGGGGCTAACTAGTGCAGCACTTCACAAAAATGTGGCGGCTCACACAATAACCAGTATCACTAAAGTAATTTTCAAAACAATTGTCCCTAGCAAAAAGGTACCATGGATGCTTCACCTGTCCCCTCCACTACACAGCACCTCTCAGCTCCCCCTCATCCCTCTCCCTCAGAACACCTTCCAGGCTCCAGCTCCTCCCCCGCACTGCACCTCTCAGCCCCCCTCATTCTTCTCCCTCAGAACACCTTCCAGCTCCTCCCCCGCACTGCACCTCTCAGCCCCCCTCATCCCTCTCCCTCAGAACACCTTCCAGCTCCCCCCCCGCACTGCACCTCTTAGCTCCTCTCCCACACTGCACCTCTCAGCTCCCCCTCATCCCTCTCCCTCAGGACACCTCCCAGACCCTCCCCCCGCCACTGCACCTCTCAGCTCCACCTGCTCCCTGTGCCTCATGGCTCCACTCCTCCACATGGTGCCTCCACCCCACCCCCTTACAGTGTGGCTCCATTTCACCTCCCCACACAACCTTCCATCTTCACCCCACCTGCTCCTCTCTATGGCACCCCCCTGGTCCACTTCACCTCTTCCCCATCCCGGCAACTCACTGCTTCACCCCACCCTGCCCCACACTGGGTGCCTCTGGGACAGCCCCTTTGCTCTAGGTAGGGAGCTGTGTTCCCTTTTGCTGTGCCTTTCTGGAGTCTGGGGCTCCGTGGTAATTGGGTTTGTCCAGACTGGAAACAGAACTATTTTGATCAAGGAAAATTAGATTTCTAAGAAATAAGAGGTTTATAAACACCAAGTTTCTTAACTTTTTTTTAATCCGATTGGCTTGATGTACTTGGACTGCATTCCAGCATATTTTAAGCCCTTTTTAAACCTACTAAAAGAGGGTCTTAAGCTTAATGTGAATGTGATCTAATGTTTTGCAATTTTTTAAGCAGTCACATATGACTGTACTTCTGTTTACTCAATAACAGTGAGGGCTAACTTCTGTTGGACTAACAAAAGGGGGAACTTTTGTACTGAAGACCAGGACTCTTGCTATCTAAGTCCTGAGATAGTCAGGAATGAGAAATCAGTTCTCTCTCATGCAGGGGCAGCTCTATGTTTTTTGCCACCCCAAGCACGGCAGTCAGGCGGCTTTTGGCGGCACGCCTGCGGGCGGTCCGCTGGTTACGCGGATTCGGCGGCGTTTCTGCAGGTGATCTGCCGGTCCCACGCCTTCGGCGTACCCGCCGCTGAATTGCCGCCAAAGCCGCGGGACCATCGGACCTCCCACAGGCACGCCGCCGAAGGCAGCCTGACTGCCGCCCTCACGGCGACCGGCACGCCGCCCCTGCTGGAGCGCTGGTGCCTAGAGCCGCCCCTGCTCTCATGGCAAAGCAACTACTATTCTGCATCAGGGGGTAGCCGTGTTAGTCTGTATCTACAAAAACAACAAGGAGTCTGTTAGTCTTTAAGGTGCCACCAGACTCCTTGTTACTATTCTGCAGGTACATATAATGGAAGGACACATGAACTAACCCGATAATTGGAGTATTTTTTAAAGATACAAAATAAAGTAGATGAAGGGGTTTATTTATATTATTTGCAAATGCTAATATTGTACAAAAGAGCGTCACCTCAGTATATGCCATGCTCCGAATTGCCAGCTTCAAGAATTCAAAAATGATGAATCAGGCCCCCAAAATTATAAGATCAGCTTAAAATAATGAAATTTTTAAAGATGTGCTAACTAAAAGAATAAAGACTATGTGCTAACTACTTATGTTAAACTATCTGTTTGATCTTGTAATTAGCTGTGACACTGTGAGTACGGTTCCCAAGAGACGTTGGTTCAATAAAAGATATCACCTCGCCCACCGCGTGTCTCTAATATCCTGGGACCCACACGGCTACAACAACACTGCATACAGCTATGGAAGATCTTCCAAAAAGGGAAGATTTGAAGCTGGTCAATAATTGATGAGGTTACTAGAGTTGAGATTGTTTCTTGAGCAAGGCCACAATATTGCCTGTTTTAAGGATGGTTGTCACACTGCTCCTTTGAAGCAATTTACAGTCCTTGTCCGTAATGGACCTATTACCTCCCCACGAGTTTTCACTCACCATGAGGATCCGGGGGGCAGATGGAAAGTGTACAGCGGTGCCTTCGGGGCTGAGCCTGGGAGCAGTGCAGTTCTGAAAGTGGGGTGAGGGAGAATACAGTAGTGTTGTGAATCAGGCAGAGGATCAGGGATAGGGGAGCATACAGCAGTAACCTCAGGTGGGGCAAGCATGTGGGAAGACCACACCATCATTTTGTGGATGTGGCCCACAAGGGGACTGAACAGCTGCTCTGTGTGGGAGTGTACAGGGCAGCAGGATGGGAGTGTGCAGTTTATGTGTGAGGGCAAATCAAATGGGAAATGTGCTTATAGATTTTGAATCTCTGTCTTTCAGATCAAGGCTGGATTCTTACCTTTGTCCCAGGCTGCGACTGACACCCCGGTGAGCCTTTTTATCTCTAGTTTACTGAGATTTGAGTTTTTCCCCCTACCCCTCAGCACTTTAAAAGGTTTTACACAATTCACTGCATGTGAATGAAAATGAAATGGAATGTTCTGCGGATTAACTGCCCTGTAATCCTCCGTGTAAGAGCAGAGAATTAAAATTCTCTGAAGCAGCCTCCCCGTGGAGCACCTCTGCGGGCCTGACCTAGTTTCATCTGCAGCTACTCAGGCGAACATGTGACGATTAGAGGAACACTGAACAGCAGTCACCTGGTTTGGGTTTGGAGAAGCATCCGCCCATGGTGCGCCAAGTAGAAGGAGGGAATCACAGCAGGAATAGGAGGCAAGTCAGCTAGTAGATGCTTCAGCCCAATCTCCAGAAGGGATAGACCATTAGGGCTTAAAGTGAGCAATCAGCTCACCAGGATGACTGGCATGTCCTTTCTGGCCAGTCATGCCAGCGGGAGTGTAAGGCTGCCTCCATAACCTACATTAAATGGAAAAGCTCAATTAAAAATTAATAACTGGAATACATTCACACACATACTTTATTCTTCCCAACCCCACAGATGGTGATCAGTTAGACCCTGAGCACATGACTAAGAACCAGTTAGCCAAGCACCTGAGAGAGAGAATGTTCCGTACCACCTCACAGCACTGGCCGCCCTGTTCAGTGTCCCATCTCCAGCTGCGACCTTTTCTGATGCTTCAGAGGAAGGAGAGAAAAACAAAAAAATATTAATACATCAGTTGGGGGGGGGGTTCTTCCTGACTCTACAGGTGACTGGCTGAAGTCCTGAAGCATGAGATTTTAGGAACATAAGACATCATGAACTGGAAAGACCCACCAAGCCCTGCCTCCCAACCACAACAGAAGCCCCACTCATAAATGTATCAAGCTCTATCTTAAGACTAATTAAGTTGTTTGCCCACAGAACTCCTATTAGGAAGCTGATCCAGAACCTCACTTCTCTCATTGTTAGAAACCTTCTTCTAATTTCCAGCCTAAATTTGTTCATGGCCCATTTATTCCCATTTGGTTTTGTGCCAATATTATACGTTAGCTTAAATACCAAATCTCCCTCCCTGAGGTGTAAACCATGACCACCCTGCTCTGCCCTGTATGTAAGTATAGTGCACAATCAGATCCCCTCTGCAGTGAATGAGGCAGGGACCTTGTGGAAATAAATCATGTGTGATCACATACTTAAAGATTGTATGACGTGTACAAGGGGGCCAAATGGGGACTGAACAGCTTAATTCTAGCATTTCCTAACATTTGAGCGCTTGACTTTCCATCCATAACATTATTTTAATGTAGTTTTTTTTTAAATGTAATGTCTTATATTTTTAAAAAGCAAATTGATTAAAATGGAAATTGTATTATGTGGAACCATACTGGGACAACAGCAGGGTTGGGTCCTTTAGACTCACAGCACAGACCTCTACCACTGAGGTAAAGTAACTGATAGCAGTAGCAGGCTGTTATCCTCAATATGGACCAGTCAGTACAACAGGATGAGATACACAGTGGTTTTTATAGCTATTGGCTAACAGCAGAGGAATGTAGGCACTCAAAGTACTTGGCTTCATTCCCATGTTCTTCCAGAGAGGAACATATAGACTCTTCTGCACCTGTGCCCTAACCTGTCCCTGACATCCCTCTCTGCTCCTACTCTCTCCCACCCCTGATTCCTGTCACTGTTCCCTGTGCTCCCATCCCACCACCCCTTCTTCAGCTCCTGTCCTACCCCTATGCATTCCAATCAGAGTGCAGGCAGTTTCCTCCTTTGCCTCCATGGCGAGCTCCGGTGGAGGTAGCACTGAGACCAGAAGAAAGATAATTTCCCTGCTGTCAGTTCTGGCCTCACAACAACCCCCAGCAGCCAGGAAGAGCAATTACACAGAAAGTCCTGCTCGGCCACTGTAGCCCACAGCCAAAATCTTTGGAGAATTTAGCTCTGCTGAATTCTAATAAACCTCTACTGGCCCTCCTTACAGTGAGAGACTCACAGAGCTCAATCTGTTTAGTTTATCAAAAAAGAAGATTGAGAGGTGATTGATTACAGTGTATAAGCACCTTTGTGGGGAGAAAATACCAGGTAGTAAGGGGCTCTCTAATCTAGCAGAGACAGGCAGACCAAAAACCCATGGCTGGAAGCTGAAACCAGACACATTCAAATGAGAAATAAGGCACCAATTTTAAGAGTGAGGGTGATTAACCAAGGTGGAGTCTCCATCTCTTGATATGTTCAATCAAGACGTTTTTGTCAAATGCAAGTTACTGAGCCCAGTGCAGGGTCAAGTGGGTGAAATGTTCTGGTCTGACTGGCTTTGAATCTGCACCCTGTAATTTACAGAATTTGGCTATATTTGGCTGGATTGTCACAGGAGCAGCAAAAGGCACATCCCTGATATCACAGTGACCCTGCAGCAAAATGTAAAGTCCCTGCTCCAAAGACTGGGGGTGCTAGAGCTTCTTAAAAAAAAGACTGTAAATATTTTTAAACATGGACAAGACAACATATTTCCCCCTATAATCTCAATCTGGGAAGTGGCTGAATAACTCTATCTGAAATTTAAAAAAAAAATTGATCTGAGGTAGACACCAAGCATGGGACATTTCAGCCCAAAGGATTAAAGTTTGGCAAAGTTCTAAGCAATGGGGTGTCACAGGATGACATTTGTCCTTTAAGAGGAAAAAGGTCAGTGCACCTGTGACTGGTCAGCTGACCCCAATTGGGCTTTAAAAAGGGCAGCTAGGCCTCAGGGAGTCAGTCAGGTGAGAGCTGTCTTGCAGTCTGGTGCTCAATAGGTGAGTGCTGTCTGAGAGCAGGAAACTGAAGGCAGGAGAGTAGCAAAGGGTGTTGCCTATTGACTCTAAGTCAGAGAACCAAAGCCATGGGCTGGAGGGGGCAGGGGAGCAGCAGAGGGGCTTACCCACTGATATCTCCATACAGGGGAGCTGGACACAGGGGACCAGTGAGAGGGCCACGGGGAGGTCAGGCATGCTCCCCTGGTGAGGATGATCTCCCAGCCAAGAAGCTGCTGGGAAGAGTGAGGCGGTGGGGTGGCTGTCCTGATAAAAGGACAGGAGAGAGCTGAGGAAGTGCCTGGATGGGGTGGAAGATGCTCAAGCGTGGTATGTGCTCTGTCAATGGACTAGACTAGAAGGTGTGGTATTTAGGGACTATACACCCTGAGGGGTATGTTTGGGGACTTTTGTTTAAATTACATTTTGTAAGAAACTGGCCCCAATGAGGGGAACTATTGAGGCAAGAGAGCAGTTGGGGAGTTACTGGGGTCTCTAAAGAGGGAAATCAAGGCAGGTAAATGTCCTACCATGACCTCCTGCAAGAGGGCATCCCAGGTGGGGCTACCCTGTTAGGCAACCTTGATTATCGGTGTCATTACCCATGCTGCCTACAATATGGAGTAAACACGGATACCATTCATCTGTGGCTATCCTTGAATGACTGAAGTGTGTCTTTTGGACACAAATGCCCTTTGTTATCTCCAAGCTAAGTGCTTTGTACATTGTTATCTTTACAAGATGGGTGAGGTGATTAAAAAAAAATTACTGTGCTGAAACTATCTAGTCTGTGAAGTTAGGAGTTGCACCGTCATTGGGTTTAACTAACCAGGGTTACTTATAAACAATGTCCGTGTGATCTCCCAGCCTCCAACACCCACTCCCAGCCTCGACTCGTAGCCAGAGTCAGATAGCAAAGAGCATATGCAAAGAAATGGTGGCTAATCTGGAGGCCAAGGCAAAAAAGCCCTGCATAGTATGAACTAGGGCTGTGTCTTCAGGACAGAACAGAGCCAAAGGGTCAACAGCCAGAGCCCCAATCTCCAGGGAGCAATTGGCCTCTGACCTTGCTGACTCAAGACAAGTCTTTAATTAACAAGTGGCAGAAATCCCACCTCCTCCCTGTAGCAAATGTGTTCACAACACTCACTGCCTAGTAAAGGTGTCCCAATCCAGCGCTGCACTAGCCTCCCCCACAGATAGCAGGAGCTGTGAACGGACACCCTGCCAGGGAATGACAGGTTGTATGGGGGAGACCAAGAAAGAGGTCACTCCTTCCTTTGCCGCCCACCACCACCAGCTTACCCCTCAGGGGAAGAGGAAACCCTGTCCTGCAGCTACACACCACCCACAAAACACACACTACCCTGCCCTTCAGCTACACACCACCCACAAAATACACACTACCCTGCCCCTCAGCTACATAGAATCCATCCCTCAGCTACACACCACACACAAACCCATCCCTTAGCTACACACAATCTCCAAAACATACACAACCCCATTCCTCAGCTACACACCACCTACAAACACACACACACACACACACCAAAATACACACACACCCTGCCTCCTCACCTAAACACCACCACAAACAAACCAATCTGAGACCCTTCACCCACACACCACCTCCAAAACATACATACACACCCCTTCCTCTCTGCTACACACTGCCCCAAACTCACATGCATTCCCCTCCCCCCCTCGGGTATAAACCACCCCCCTACAACACACAACTTCCACTCTCATCTACACACCCAAAACCACATGAACTACTCTCCCCCCTCAGCTACACACAACCCTCCAGAACACACACAAGTACCTCCCCTGCAGGCTATACACTAACTCCAAAATACACACACAACTCACCCCCTCACCTACACCTCCCAGAACAAACATAAACCTGTTCCCTAAGCTACAATAATCCACCAGAACACACACTCAAAAGCAACCCTCTCCCTCCAGCTACTGAACACCCCCAAACACACAACCCTCCCCCCTTAGCCATATCTATTTAGCTTATGAAAGACAAGGTTAGGAGATGACTTGATCATATAAGTACCTACATGGATGACTGAAATTCACTCCAGCAGACAACACTGTAACAAGATCCAATGGCTGGAAGTTGAAGCTAGACAAATTCAGACTAGCAATAAAGTGCAAATTTTTAAGGGGGGGCAATTAGCTATCGGAACAACTTAGTGGTTGTGGTGGATTCTCCAACACTGGACATTTTTAAATCAAGATTGGAGGTTTTTCTAATAGATAGGATCTAGTTCAGGCACAGCGATTGGATTTAAAGTAGAAATGAATACAGGGAAGTTCTTTGGGACCATTGCGATCATCTTGTCTGACCTCCTGAATAACACAGTCCATAGAACTTCCCCAAAATCATTTCTAGAGCAGAGCTTTTAGAAAAACATCCAGTCTTGATTTAAAAATTCTCAGTGATGGAGAATCCACCATGACCCTCAGTAAATCATTCCAATGGTTCATTATTCTCACCTTATTTCCAGTCTGAATTTGTCTAGCTTCAACTTCCAGCCATTGGATCTCTGCTAGATTGAAGAGCCCATTATTAAATATTTATTCCCCCTGTAGGTACTTACAGACTGTAATGAAGACACCCCTTAGCCTTCTCTTTAGTAGGCTAAAGAGCTTGAGCTTTTTAAGTCTATCGTTAAAGGCAGGTTTTCTAAACCTTTAATCATTCTCACGGCTCTTCTCTGAACTGTCTCCAATTTATCAACATCCTTTTGAATTGTGGGCACCAGCAATGGACACAGGATTCCAGCAGCGGCTGCACCATTGTCAAATATAGAGGTAAAATAACTGGAGATTTCCCCGTTCATGCATCCCAGGGTCGTATTAGCTGCTTTGGCCACAGCTTCACACTGGGAGCTCATATTCAGCTGATTATCATGGCCCCCAAATCATTCAAAGAGTCACTGTTTCCTAGGATAGAGTCCCCATCCTGTAAGTATGACCTACATATTCTTTGTTCCTGGAGGTATAGATTTACATTTAGCCATCTTAAAATGCGTATTGTTTACTTGCACCCAGTTTACCAAGCAATCCAGATGGCGAGGAAAGGCTGGATTTAGAGATGTTGTGCAGGAACAACCAGGAAGATTTAGACACCGCCTGCATGTGAGGACGTAGAAAGCCCTGAGTAGAAGAGGACACCCAGGTTAGGGGCCTGATTGACAGAGAGGATATCATGGTTGTCGTGTACATTGTGATTGAGAAAGGAGGGAGAGAGGAGGGCATGGACAGAAAGATTAAGAGCTGTTTTGGCCATGTTGAGCTTAAGCTGAAGCCTGGATGTCCTTGAGAAGCTGTCAGAGAGACAGGGCAAGATTTTAGTTTGGCCAGAAAGAGACAAATCCAGAGTATAGAGGGTAAATCTATGAATCAACTGCATATCGGTAATAGTTGGATTTCTGTTTGCAAGTGAGATATTGCTTTTGGTGTTCATGGGCAATAGAAGTGAAAGCCTTGCCAAGTGTTGGAGTGTTTTCCACACTGCTGTAGGTGACGTGCTGTGGCATGAAATCCAAGAGACGTCTCCCTTATCTTCCGCTTTGAAGGTTTCAGTGGATAGGGTCGTGGTGCAACCTTCACTGTCACTAAATGTTATCATGCTGCCATTTAATGCGTTCAGATGTTTTTCTGAGATGTATCCCATGAACATTATTTAAAGCAACAATTAGTATTGTTTTACTGGCTGCTGCTTCAGCAGTTTATATTCTCCAGGCTAAAGGGTCATTAACAGAGCCTTCGATACCACAGCTTTAGTATGTTCTTTGCAAGATAGACTGGAAATGTTCTGACATTAATAATTAAACAAGAGATGCAATTAAGATCTCAAAGGTGCATCAATAAACACAGAAACATTGAAAAGTTTCACAGGTGTCAGATTGCACTATGTGGAACTGAAGGATTTCACAACGCACAAAATGGTAAGAATGAAACTTTCATTTTGAAGCTGTGAATTATTTTCAAATCTTTTTTGTAGTTTTTAATTTTAGACTTTTGCACAAGAAAAGGCTATTTCTGTGACAGAGTGTGCAAAACAAATCAGGACAGTTTACTAAGGGACATCAACAACCAGAGACTAAGCTGCACCTACAAAATTTGTGCATAAATCCATTACACCCAGAAGTCTCACGTTTACCTGTAGAAACAGGAAATTGCATGTGTAACTACTCAGTCACTTGTGCAAGTGCAGATTTCTGCACGCAAATCCAGGATCGTGTGCCCTTTGCAAGTACAGCATCGGTGCTGGAACTAGGGATACCGGGGGTGCTGCCATACCTCCTGGCTTGAAGTGGTTTCCATCATATGCAGGGTTTACAGTTTGGTTCAGTGATTCTCAGCACCACCACTATTCAAATTGTCCCAGGACCCCGGTGCTGGCCAATGAAAATGTGACTCTGTTTGCTCCAAGGGGATTATAGTCCCCAAAACTGAGGCAAGCAAACTTAGTGGACATTTGAAAACTTTGCCCCCATGTAAATAGGGCTTCTGAAATAGTAGATTTTAACAACAAATGTGTCTTTCATCTTGAAACAACCATATTCCATTTGCCTGGTGCTTTGGTATTTCAGACAATAGCTGTATTTCAAATCAGGTCATAAAAGTAACAATAGTATTTCTTGATCTTCTATAGCATGTTCTAGCTGATGTCTCAAAGCGCCAGATTCTGATCCCTTTACTGAGACTGAATGACAGGGGAGTCAGTTGAACTACTCATGGAATGTTTAGACTTCTTTTTCCCCATTCCTGCTGCTTCCAACTCCTCTGGCCTCTCCCTTCCCATGGTCTCATCTTTTGAACAGCACTGCATCTGACGCGCCTCTGCCTTCTCCCTCCATGTTGCTGTCATCTACTGTCCATCCAACTCCTTCCCATCAGCCTTTCTCTCCTGTCCCAGCTCCTGGCTTCCTCTCCTTGCAATCTCTATCACTCATCCTCTGTCTCTTCAGCTTCCATGTTGATGGCCCACCTGACCCCTTTGTTGCATGTTTCCTCACTCTGACCTCGTCTCTTGACCTGAAGCTCTGCTTCAGTTCTCCCACTCACCAAAATGGCCATTCAATTATTCGATCTTCAGCAAGCACTGCTCTCTCTCTGATTGTTCTATTGCCAAGTCCCCCCTTTCCAACCATCACCTGGCCTCTTTCAGCATTGCCCAGCAGCCCCTATCCCCCATGTCCTGAGACATTACCCAAGGTACAATCTGGACTGATGAACAGCTGTGTCCCCTCAATCCTCCAGACTGGGGTGCTTTTTACACAGCTTTGCTATGAGAGCTACCCACTTCTGGTCTGCTCCCACACAGCCTCCAGCATGTAAATTACTCTCCGTTACATTGCATGAATGCTATTGCCAACCACTCATGAATTACACTGCAGAACAACACCAGCAAACTCTCCAGTCCCAGACTTTCCCCCAGAAATGTGCATCTTATCCTGCCCAGCCCTCTCCTGGACTGACAATACAATTCATATTAAGTCTGTCATTTATTAATAGAAAATAATATGCACAAGCCTTATTATCCCAAATGGAGTTTCCCAAACACTTCAATCCAAACACACTGGTTTAGATAAAACAATAAAACAAATTTATTAACTAGAAAATGATAGCTTTTAAGTGATTACAAGTAATGAGGCATAAACATCAGAATTGGCTACCAAGAAATAAAAAGTAAAACCCAACTAATACCTAACTTAATAAGCTACATGAATTCAAAGCAAAGGTCTCTCTCATCACATGTCCCAACAGTCTTATTAGCTGATCCCCTTTCAGACAAGATCTCTCCCTCAGTCCACTGCTCCTTTCTTTGTTCTTCAAGATGTAGTGGGTAGAGAGATAAGGAGGGAGATATTTTGGGAAGTCTGCCCACTCCCTTTATAGTCCTTTCTCTTGCACAAGAATTATCTCCCGCTGAGGCTCAGGAGACAGAAAATCTGAGTGGAAGGGAACCTCAAGCTGTTCCTTTGTTCAAGGTGTAGATTTTCTGCACACACCCTTTTTCCTGCCCAAGAGTGGCCACTTCACTAGGTGATTGTCCATTTGATATTGTAGACACCTGGCCTTTTGTCTCTGGGGAACTGGTTTGAGGCTGCTTCTCCAGGCTTGGAACATGTCTTAACACTATACAGAGGAATCGTATGTCTTTTCATGCAATGTTGCTTCACATATTTCACCAGGACAGTAACGATCAGCAAATCATGAGCTTTCAAATGATACCTCACAATGCATACTTTGTCCTATAAAAAGGGCTGCACGTCGGGGTACAGACCGTCACTCTGTCTTTCTGTGTCTTCCAGTCCATCAGCGCTGATGCCTTCATCTGCTCTCAGCCTTCTCCTCCCTTTCTTTCATTGCTATTGTTGTTGATTCTCCCCATGCTTCACTTTCCTCCACCCTTGACTTTTTTGCCCCTCTCACTCATCACAAAGTCCATCCCGCCAACCCACAGCCCTGGCTCATTCCCTCCACTCCTGCTCTCACGTTGCGAAGCATTGGTGGCGGAAATCCTGTGACCAGGCTGACTTCCTCCACTGCACAGTCATTCTCCTCTCCTTCGGTTCTGCCATCTTCCTAGCTAAATAACTCTGCCAACTTAACTGAATCCCATTCCTGCCTTAATTCAGTCCCAGCTACCTTTGACTCACTTCTCAAACTCTTCCCTTCTCCTGACTCCACTTCTGTCTCTACACAGGATCTTGCCAATTTATTCCAAGAGAAAGTTGACAAAATACCGTGTAACGTTCCCTCTCCCCTTAGCTTGCTTTCCCTTTCTCCCCTGTCACAGAAGTTTCTCATCTGCTCTTCTCTAAACCCTCCACTTTCCCCAGTGACCCTATCCCATCTCCTGATCTCCCTCGATTCCCCTCTCATCCCCTCCCTTGCTCTTCTCCTCACTCTCCTCCAGCTCCTTCCCCTCATAATGCAAACAGACTTTATTCTTTCCCACCTTAAAAAAAATCTACCCATGACCCCATTTGCCTCTCCAGCTACCGGCCCATCTCCCTTTCACATATAAGCTTATTGAATGTGCTGTCTACAATTGTTATCTGGGGTCTCCTCCAGTTCCAGCCTAGAACTTCTCCAATCCAGCTTCTGCTCCTTGCACTCCACTGAAACCGCTGCTACCAAAGCCTGGATAATCTCTTCCTACTGACAGCTCAGAACCAGTACTCCA
This sequence comes from Terrapene triunguis, assembly GCF_002925995.2. Lineage (NCBI taxonomy): Eukaryota > Metazoa > Chordata > Testudines > Emydidae > Terrapene > Terrapene triunguis. Next base: position 4,215,734 of record NW_020665302.1, read on the forward strand.
TCCTCATCTTCTTAGACTCGTCAATCACCAACAAGGCCATCAACCATGCTCTTTCTTTCTTGAAATCTTGTCCTTCTTTAGCTTCTATGATTCTTTCCTCTCCTGGTTTTCCTCCCACCTCACAAGTTGCTCCTTCAGATGTCCTCTGGAGGATGCTCCTCATCCCCCCACTCCAACTTTCTGTGGGGGTTCCACACAGGTCTGTCCTTAGTCCCTTTCTCTTCACCCTCTACACTGGATCTCCACATAACCTTATCTACAAACACAAATCTATTATCATCTGTAATGACTCTCAGATCTCTATTGCTACTCCAGACCAGTCTCCTTTTGTCCAAACTAATATCTTGGCCTGCCTCTCTGACATCTACTCATAGATGCCTAACTGTCACCTCAAGATCAGCATGGCTCAGACAGAACTCTTAATCACCCCCAGTCCCTCCCCGCTACCTCCTTTCTTGATCACTGAGGACAATATCACCATCCTACCTGTCACTAAGGTCCAAAACCTGGGCATCACATTAGACTCCAACTTTGTCTAGATCCTCACATCCAGGCTAAGTCTAAATCCTGCTGATTGTTTCTGCATAATATCTCCTAGATACGGCCTTCCTATCCATGCACACACCTAAAACTCTCATGCAGTCTCTCATCATCTCATGTCTTGATTACGTCTTTCTCTCTTGCCTTGATAAATGCACTTTTGCCTTGCTCATCTCCATTCTGAATGTTGCTGAAAAGATCATTTTCCTAGCCCATCATTCTGACCACCTCATCCCTCTTTTGCATCCCTCCAGTGGCTTTCCCTTTTCTATTACAACAAACATTAGCTCCCCATCTTCATTTTCAAGTCTTTTCATGACCTATGCCTATCCCACCTATCATTTCTCCTTCACTATCAAGAGATTGACTTCTGCCTCCCATTAGCCCATGATGGGCTTCCATCACCCACTTGTTACATTTTCAAGCACCCTCCTGCATTCTCCCATACTGCCCCTTATACTTGTGAGGATTTCCCCTTATCAACGATAGGCCACGGGGTGCTGAGATCACTGCCTGGCATGCTGACCAATAATGTCTTATTGTTTCCTTGTACTCCCCCATCCATCTGTCTGGTGTCTTAGATTATAAGTTTTTTGGGATAGGGACTTTTTGTTCTGTTTGTACAGCGCCTGGCATAATGGGGTCCTGGAACATGACTAGGTCTCGCAGGCCCTATCATTGCTATGAGCCAGTCTGTCAGAATCTGGCCCCAAGTGCTTTGCAAACTTTAATGAATTGAGCCTCCACCCCTTAGCAGGTTAAGTGTCATCACTCCATTTTTCAGTTGGAGAAACGGAGACAGAATTTAAAGGATTTGCTCAGGATCACACAGGGAGACCATTTCAGGGCTACAAATGCAGCCCAGCAGAAAGGCGCCCAGGCCATGAAATGTGGCTCTACAATTCAATCGAAATATCTCCGAGTTGGAGGGGGAGAGTGTTTGTATCTGCAACTCTGCTTTACTCAGGGTCAAGATTTTCACAGCTGGCTGCCTATAGTTAGGCACCTAAGGCTGTGATTTTCAAGGGGGCCAAATGGTGTGAGGAGCCCAAATCTCATAGAAAGTCAATGGGAGCTGGGCACCCAACTTTCCCGGGCACCTTTTAAAATCTCAGCCTAAGATCATTTTTAAACAGCTAGCTAACTGGACTGAATTTCACTGGTTTCATTTGGTGCTGCAGGGTGCTCAGCACTTTAAAAATTCCACCCTTAAATAAATGGCTTGATTTTTAAATGGAACCTAAGAGAGTTAGGTGTCCCCCAAAATCCCAATTTAGATGCCTAAATATGGATTTAGGAGCCTAATTTTAGGCAGCCAAGTTTGAAAATCTTGATCCAGCTGTTCCAATTCGCTGTCCTGTGCTTTAACTACTAGCCCGTGCATCTTGTGCTTAATGATTCAAACTTACACTGGAGGCTATCAAGAATAATTAATAAACGTGAGTGCTATTTATACTGGAAGAACTGATTCAACATTTATCCTTAATGAAGCCTGGGACTGGCCCAAACTGAATGGAAAAAGAAATCTGACCCAGCCGACCCTAGAGAAAATGTTGCATTTTGTGCTGATAATGCTGGCAGAGCAGATCAGCTGAACTCTGCTGGCAGTAATAACACACATTGCAGCATATGGGAGCTGCAATCCGTCAATGTTAAATTAGAAGCACCGGCCTGTATTCTTTTCTTAGGTTTTAATTTTAAATTAGAGCACATACTGCGTAGGATGAGATAGTCAATCTATTCAGAAAGCCATAATTATAGCCCGGTAGCAATGTCAACAGAATAGTGTTTATCATGAACATGATCACAATTGGAGAGAAACGGCTTCTTTGCATTTCAGTTTTCAACCAAAGAGAAATCTCTCCATTTGCTGCTCATAAAGCAAAATACTGCACAACCTAAAATAACTGCTTACCTGAGCGGAAAGCCTGGCGCCACAGTGAAACTAAAACATAAGGTTGCAAGAACGCTCCTCAGAGTCCCTTCAGGCAGCAGAAAGCTATACTGGAAATCCTTTGCGTTGTATTCCAGTTTAGAAGAGGCTTGAGCCGAGCTACAGAGTGCGTATTGCAGCTTGTCCTAGGCTTACAGCAGGGAGTACAGCCAGTTCTCCTGGGCTGCATGCAGTCTTAATAAAGTAGCTCAGAATGCCAGGGCGGCAGGAATTCTCCCGCATCCCACCCACTTTCATTTAGCTGCTGCTGCGGCAGTCCCTACCTTTCTAGTCCCTCCGGATTGCTAAAGAACTTCATGCACCTTTCAAAGGGCTTCACTGCAGAAACCCTCTGGGGGCTGACAGGAGGCCTTTGGCTGTGATGTCAGAGTGAAGAAGGCCAGTGAACTTCTCTTGCTTAACCGCTTCGCTGCTGTTGGATACTTGTATCTTCTCATGCTGCGAGAATTGTATGACATCAGGACGTGACCCAATGCTGGGGGCAGACTCAGGGTTACTATAGCGCTGGGAGCTGTCGGGGATGTGGGATACCATTCATGTGGAGTGCAGGGGTTTTGAGTGCAGTCAGGATGGGGTGCTAGGGAATGGCACACATGAGGGTGGGCTGCCAGATACCTCATGTGCATCCTATCCATCCCTCCCTCCAGAAACAGGGTTTCCTCTCCCACTCATGTTTTTTGTTTTTACTGCTCCCCCCATATATAGCAGGCACAGCACAAGGAGATGTGTCTATGTAAACAGGAAATAAAAACATTCATTCAAACCATGGTGTCCTGGCCTCCTGGGTCTCTGTAATCACTATCTGGTGGTAGTAGTGGGGTCAAATAAAGACCCAATATATCACAGAACACCTCTGTGAAACGGGAAACAGAAAAACAACCCCTTCATCCCAGCCAGAACAGCCAAAAAGCTATACAGAGCACACAGTAAAACATAGAAGAACCTAAAAACCAGAGGCCTCAGAAAGAACCATTAAGGGGAGTCCAGGCTGCAACAGGCTGTCAGGATAGGAAAGTAAGGGACACTGAAGCTAAGGCTAGGACTCCAGCAACAAATCTAGAGTCTTAAAATATTAGATGCGGTTACTCTTGACCCAGCCTTTTCCTGGATATAACAGGAAGAACTAAATAAATCATGGAGTCTCTCTCGCTCTCCCTCTCTATATATACACACATAAGAGGTTACTGAATGTGTCTGTAAGAGCCTAGCTAGGATGGGAATCTGGGAGCATTTGTAAACAAAGCAGGAAGCTTTGCCATGAGACCAGCCAAGCCATTGTGCAGTAAAAGTCATCATGGGGCTGTGTAAAATTTGAAAGGAAAGAAGCTAGGAAGAGGGCATCCGTTTTGGTTTTTTTAAATCACTTCTGGATCTGAGACTGGTCCCTTGCACATGAATCCGTGGCCTTTCCAGTGGTCCATCAAACAATTGCACCCTGTCCCCCGGTATTCTCACATGGAAAGAACTGTGCAACACACACACACACACACACACACAGAGGTAGCTTTGAGACATGACGCGAAACCTTACAGACACTGCTACTACCCTGTAGGGGTTAGACACATGCAGGAGGTGCACAGAGCCTGCCCTCCTGTGGTGAGTTAGGGATATAACATCAGTGTCTCTGTGGAAGCGATGCTGCAGGTGGGATGGGCTGTGGACAGTCAGTCTCTCTGGAAATAAGGCTGTGTGGGGGATTTGTTTTTTCCATAGACTCATTTATTAGAAGGCCAGAAGGGACCATCGATCACCTAGTCTGAACTTCTACATAACACAGGCCACAGAATTTCCCTGAATTAATTCCTGTTTGAGCAAGAGCATAACTTTTAGAAAAACATCCAATCTCAATTTAAAAATTAGCGATGACGGAGAAGGGGATATTCTGTAGCAGGGATCCCTCAGTCTCTCCTGATGAAGCAGTCCTCTGTGGCTAAATAATTAAAGTCATTAGGAGGGAAAGGAAGAGAGAGAGTGAGAGAGCACAAACACAAGAATGACTTTATAGCGTGGGGGCTAACGTACTGGTGTGGGACAGCCAGCATCCAGTTCCCCTGCTCCATTGACTTTTTAAAAAATGAGTTATTGTCACTTTCTGGGCTTGCTGTAGCAGCCTTTGTCCGGACGCTCCCAGCCAGCATACACGCCTGCACTGAGTCTCTGTGAGCTAAGAAGCTCTGATTCAACAGTTCTCATTCCAGCACATGCCTGCTTGTTACACACCGACCATACCCTGGTTACCCCTGGCAAGATGACGCCAACACTCTCCGCGTCCCAGATTTTCCCCAAACCATGTACTCTGCAATGTCCAAGCCTCTCCTAGACCAGAGAGAGAGAGAGAGAGATTAAGTTTGTTTGTTCCTTTAAAGATACGGTACCCAGCAGCTTGCCACATTAACTGGAGTGAGCATTCACTTTAAATCAAACACAGCACTGGGGTGGTTTAGATTAAAAGTAAAACAAGTTTATTAACAAAAGGGATAGGATTTTAAGTGAGTTCAAATATAAAAAATAGAGTTAGAAATGGGCACAAGCAAATAAAATGCTTTCTAGAGGCTAAGAGTTAACAAAACTACAGTCTTGTGTTTCTCTGCCCCTCTCTTTATAGTCCAGTGAGCCTTTAAAATGGATCCTTCTGAAGGTCAACCCCCTACACACACACACAAAGCAAAGTTCATTCAAGCTGTGAGGAAGGCGACATGAAGTCTCATGGTGAAGGAAGTTCCATGCTGGTTTCTTCTCCTGCTGAAGTTTGCTAAAATGCAAAGTGATTTGTTTCCTACAATCTCCCTGCTGTCTCGATGGTCCTGTAATGTAATTTGCATTCCCAGTGTCTCTTAATGTACCTTGGAAATACCTTCCAGGTGACTGAACCACATTCTTCTGTCTGAGGTGGGGTAACTTCAGCCCTTCCTGGCAGACGCACTTTGATAATATAATTCCCAATACATCTGTAATGTAGATTTTGTCCTCCATACATACACCATGCAATGATCAGTATGATATTGGCTTTCTATTGATATCTAATAGAAAGGAGCATCAACTCTGGCAAGTCAAGTGTACAAATATAATTAGGGAGGCCAAAAAAGAGCAACTAGCAAAAGACACACAAACGAAACAGCAAAAAAAAAAAGTGAAGTATATGAGAAGCAGGAAGCCTGCCAAACAATCAGGGGGGCCACAAACGATTGAGATGCTAAAACAGCACTGAAGGAAGACACAGCTGTTGTGCAGAAGCTAACTGAATTCTTTGCATTGGTCTTCACTGCAGACCCCTTTCCGGTCACCAGTGGCACCAGACAAGGCTGTGTGCTGGCTCCCACACTCTTTTCCACCCTTTTTTCAGCTAGGCTGATGGATGAATTTCATGATACTGGCAGAAGAGCATTTATCCAATTCAGCACCGATGGGAATTTGTTCAATCTGCCATGCTTCCATACTTGCACGCAAGTGGCAAATTTACTCATTAAGGAGCTTTTATTTGCTAATGACTGTACATCAGTTGCTCACACAAGTGAGGACATTCAGTTTTTAATTGATCACTCCACTCATGCATCGGGGGGTAGCTGTGTTATTCTGTATCCACAAAAACAATGAAGAGTCCGGTGGCACCTTAAAGACTAACAGATTTATTTGGGCATAAGCTTTCGTGGGTCAAAAACCCACTTCTTCAGATGCATGGAGTGAAAATTACAGATACAGGCATAAATATACTGGCACATGAAGAGAAGGGAGTTACCTTACAAGTGGAGAACCAGTGTTGACAAGTCCAGTTCAGTCAGAGTGGATGTGGTCCACTCCCAATAATGGATGAGGAGGTGTCATTGCTTTTGTAGTGAGCCAGCCACTCTCAGTCCCTATTCAAGCCCAAATTAATGGTGTTAAGTTTACAAATGAATTGTAGCTCCGCAGTTTCTCTTTGAAGTCTGTTTTTGAAGGCTTTTTGCTGAAGTATAGCTATTTTTAAATCTGTTATAGAATATCCAGGGAGATTGAAGTGTTCACCTACTGGCTTTTGTATGTTACCATTCCTGATGTCTTATTTGTGTCCATTTATTCTTTTACGTAAGGACTGTCCGGTTTGGCCAATGTACATGGGAGAGGGGCATTGCTGGCACATGATGGCATATATCACATTAGTAGATGTGCTGGTGAATGAGCCCCTGATGGTATGGCTGATGTGGTTGGGTCCTATGATGGTGTCGCTAGAGTAGATATGGGGACAGAGTAGGCAATGGGATTTGTTACAGGGATTGGTTCCTGGGTTAGTGTTTCTGTGGTGTGTAGTTGCTGGTCAGTATTTGGTTCAGGTTGGGGGGCTGTCTGTAAGCGAGGACAGGTCTGCCTCCCAAGGTCTGTGAGAGTGAAGGATCATTTTCCAGGATAGGTTGTAGATTGTTGATGATGCGCTGGAGAGGTTTTAGCTGGTGGCTGTACGTGATGGCCAGTGGTGTTCTGTTATTTTCCTTGTTGGGCCTGTCCTGTAGTAGGTGATTTCTGGGTACCCATCTCGCTATGTCAATCTGTTTACTCACTTCCCCAGGTGGGTATTGTAGTTTTAAGAATGCTTGATAAAGATCTTGTAGGTGTCTGTCTCTGTCTGAGGGATTGGAGCAAATGTAGTTGTATCTTAGGGCTTGGCTGTAGACAATGGATCGTGTGATGTGTCCTGGGTGGAAGCTGGAGGCATGTAGGTAAGTATAGCGGTGTAGCGAGGTCGAGACTCACTGGTGAGGCGCCTCCTGCTGGTCATCCTGGGTTTTAGCTCTTGTCCAGCCTGGAGCGCCCTCTGCTTCAGTGTCTCGCCTGCCCTAGGGCCCCCGTGTCCCTCCCGGACCCCGGTGCCCCTTTACCTTGGGGTTCTTCCCCTGCAGTACCCCCACTCTGGGTCTCCCCTCCCAGAGGAACTCCCACCCTCTACACCCACCTTGCCTCAGTGGTTACTGCCAGTCATCATCTAGCCCCCGCTCACTGGGGCAGACGGCAGTCTGTAAAGGCCACTCATCATTGGCAAGGGCTTAGGACCTGCTGCCTTTGCCTATCCCTGGGCTGCCCCTCTGCAGCCCCAGTACCTTTTGTAGGCCTTCACCAAGGCCTGCAGCCTGAGGGTTTACCAGGCTGGAGCTCCCCAGCTCCCTTTGCCCTTCCCCAGCACTGCTCCACCTCAGGTTCCTTGCTCCCAGGCAGCCAGGCCCTTCTCACTCCAGGGCTAGAGTGAGACTCCCTCTGCTCCTGGCCCCCAGCCCTCTTATCAGGGCCAGCTGAACCCTCCTGCTTTGAGTATTAATTTTTGGTAGCACCCCCCCACACACACACAACCCAGACAGGCTGGGTGGCCTGCTTAGGTGAGTCAGGGGGTGGAGGTGGCTTTCCCTCCCTGGACCCTGCCATGCAGAGCTGGCCTGGGCCCTGCTGGCCTCTGCCTGCCCCCCCCCCCGCCCCAATAGAAGTCAAACTACTCCTATGCCCAAGAGTCCCCGTCCCCCCCCCGGCCTAGAGCCCTGAGTTTCCCTCCTCCCCCCACTGGGCCATGGAGATTTTAATAGCATGTTGGGGGGTGCCTCAGAAAGAAAAAGGCTGACAACCCCTGCGCTAGATAGCCTTGAGGCAAACTACAAGGGAGCAAGGGTGCATATGCGGGCTGAAGGAGACTGCTACCTAAAATCGCCGAGTAGAGGTGCAGAGGTGCAGATACACCTGCAGTGGAGCACCCATAGGGACACGCATCTCGAAGAACCATCGTTACTGCCTAAAGTGAGTAACTTCCTCTTTTTCTTGTAGCCATTTCTGACTTTTTTGCCGCATTATTTGTATTCACTTAAAATCTCTCTCTTTATAGTTAATAAACTTGTTTTATTGTTTTATCTAAACCAGTGTGTTTGGAGAATTCCATCTGGGGTAACAAGATTTGTGCATATAATTTCTGTTAATAAAATGACAGACTTTATAGGAGTTTGTATTGTCCAGGCGAGGGCTGGCCAGTATAAGACATAAATTTCTGGGGAAAGTCTGAGACTGGCAGCATGCTGGAGTCACCCTGCAGTGCAAGTCAGGCTAGTGAAATCCTGAGTGTGACTGGCAGACTGCAATTGCACACATAGGCGCCGACTTCCCCACTTCCGTCTTTTCCCACCCCTGCCCAACTCCGCCCACTCCCTGCCCCTATTCCAACTCCTTCCCCAAATCCCTGCCCTGGCCCCGCCTCCACCCCTGAGCACGCCACGTTCCCACTCCTCCCCCCCCCCCCAGAGCATGCTAACACCATCAAGCAGCTGTTTGGCGGCGGCCGGGCGGGAAACGCTGGGAGGTAGGCGGAGGAGCAGGGACGCAGCGCTCGGGAGGGAGGAGGAGGAGGGGCGGGGGGTGAGGGGAGCTTGGGTGCCAGTGGGTGCAGAGCACTCACTAATTTTTCCCCGTGGGTGCTCCAGCCCCGGAGCACCCACGGAGTTGGCGCCTATGATTGCACACACACATAGCTGGGAGTGATTTACATGCCAGAAGCTGTGTGTGAGCAATCCAGGAGTGCAGGCAACAAAAGCAAAGCAGTGTAAAGGACACCCCAAGTTAGAGGGCAGAGGTGACACAGCTACTACCTAGTCTAGATTGTACTCTGGGTATGTCACATGGGACCGTTGCTGGGGTCTGTACTGGGACCGATGCCGGAGTCAGTGAGAATTTTGCCATTAATCTCAGCAGGAACAGGAGTGGGCCCTAAGTGACTTGTACAAGGTCACACAGTCCATGTGTGGTAGAGCTGGGGATGGAACTCAGGAGGCCCAGCTCCCAGTCCAGTGCCTTAACTACAAGATCATCCTTCTTCTCTTAAATTTGGGCCAAAAGCAATTAAAATATACCACCTGGAAGTCTAACATGTTGGCTGACATTTATTTATGATAGAATCACTTTTACATGCCAAATTTGTGTATATAAAAACCACAGACATCCTGGAGCGGTTATTTGGTTGGTTGAAGTGCAGACATCCTAGATAGCTGATGTCCAAGGGGAAATATCTGCAATGTTGGGAAGAGAGAGCGAGGGGGAAAGGTTGGAACTAATTTATTTCTTGCCCTTCTTGCCTTTTCCCTTCTTCTTTCTCTTTGACTTTAACAGTGACCTAACCAAGTAGCCCTTCCAGAAGGCCTGAATGTGGGTGGCAGCACGGACCATGATAGCCAGTTCCCTCTCAGCTCTTTCCTTCTTCTCTTGGGATCGCCTCCTCTCCTCCTTGATCTGGGAATACTCTTGTTCAAGCACAGCATACTTCTTCTTCAGCTCCGCGAGCTGGGCCTTCTCTTCAGTATAGACAGCATCGACTTCCTCATACTCAGTCTGGTAGGACAGCAAACACCAGACTTATCAATGACATTCATAATATCACCCTATATTTAGCATAGGTAGCGTCTTTCCAGAAGGATCCCCAAGAGCTTTACAGACTGGATACGAACAGGGATCGTTTCATCCTCACAAATGCGTGCAGGGCCACTTGCAGCCCTTAGTCTTTTCATCTCTCGGGATGGAATTTTCAAAGAGGTCTAAAAGGAGGCACCCAATTGGGAGCTGGGTTCCCAATTCCTTTAGGCTTCTTTAAAAACTGCAGGCATGGTTCCAATTGTTACCATCCATTGCCTTGCAAGGCCAGGCAGCGAGACTCTCAACTTATTAAGCAACGTTTTATCTATGGTATAAACACAATCAGCTGGATGCTGGTGGTTTATTGTCATTATAACAAGGAGCGGCGCCAGGGTTTTTGCCGCCCTAGGTGGCAGCACTCCTCCTCAGAGCATTCGGTGGCGGGGGTCCTTCCGCTCCGCATCTTCGGGGCGCTTCGGCGGCAGGTCCCGGAGCGAGTGAAGGACCCGCTGCCGAAGCGCCCCGAAGACGCGGAGCGGAAGGACCCCCCGCCGCCGAACTGCCGCCGGGGATGGCAAAATGCCGCCCCCCAAATCCTGCCGCCCTAGGCAACCGCCTAGGGTTGCCTAGTGGAAGCGCCGACCCTGATTATAATCCAGCTGCAGGTATGAAAATAAGCAGTATGGAGATAACATGCTCACATGATAGGATAAGGGGAACCAGCAACATTTGTGTGTCAGACCTACCAACCCCAATTTATCAAATTCTGCCTCTGCGCTCATGATGATGGCTTCATGGGCAGCCAGGAACCAGCAGGGCTTGGTGCCACAAGCCATCATATACTGAGCTCATTTCTGCTTCCTATTACAAGGTTGACAAAGCAAGGACCTACTATTAAGGCCAATCAGCAACAATTTCCCAGGTCCCCCTCCTTAGGCCCTTGCTTTGCTGTTAACCAAGCACCCTGTCTTGGTCTGGATAATGAAGCAAACCTCCACTAAGATGCCAGGAACATGTGAGGAATTAGTGGATTCTAGGAGGGGTTAGGCGGTGTGGACATGATTTTAAGACTGTTAAGCTTAATGTGGAAGATAGACAATGATGCATTTGCTGTCACTCCCCAGATTCTGAACTACTTGTCTAACAAGTTAGCAGAGATGTGGAAGAGCACTTAATTTGTACACTAGGTGGAGCCAGTAGGGCTAAGGAAACTAACATGACAATTCCATCCAATACACTGAGGAAACAATCATCCAGTGCTAGAATAGGATAGGATTTTGCAGCTGACATGACCCTTCTCAACAATGCCTATACAGCAGAGAGCAGCTGAACACAAAAGCAGGGCAGAAAAATGGTTACTTGCCTGATAATAACTGTGGTTCTTCTTTGAAATGGCTTGTCTGTGTACATCACATGCACCCCTTGTGTGGGATCCACATGGACAAGCCCTCTCGAAGAAGAACCAACTGTCTTGACCACTGAGGGTACCTGTTTTTCTCCCATGTCAGCATCATATTTCTGGATCCAGTTCTCGATTTCCATCTCCACTTTGTACTTCTTCTAAAATAAACGACATAGGAAAAAATGACATTTACAGGCAGCTGATTATAGAAATATAACATGCAGTATGCTGGGATGAAAGGAGCTGTAGATTTGAATCCCAGCAGCTAGTATGCTTGAGTGATGCCTGCTCCTTTCGGAAAGGTTCTTCAGTCCGAGATGTTTTTTTCTCCGACTCTGGGCCTCTAATGGAGAGCAGACATCATTCACCTACAGAATATGGGGCAGGCTTGGTCTACAGCAAGTGGCTGGGATTCAGTTGCAGCACAGAGACACTAGACTGATTATAGTGATGGGCGTGGTTAAAATACAGAAATATTTTGGACCGTTGGAAAATGAGCTAAAAATGACTTGACCTCACTGTGTGGTGGAATCCTAGAGAGCTATTGAACAGTTTCCTTCAAGCTGATGGTACCTGCAGTCTATAGAACCACTCAGATTTTAAGGCCAGAAGATCATCTAGTCTGACCTCCGGTATATTACAGGGCAGAGAATTTCACCCAGTTAAGCTTACCCATTCACTATTCAGAGACCCAGTTCCCTATTTGACCACACCTCTTCTGCATGGATGGTATAAGAGCCAGGTTTCTGGCAGGCCCTGATGACCAGCTCCTGCCTTTATATGAGGTAGATTAGCCTATGACTGTTCCCAGTTCTTCACACATGAATTCCTCAATCCAATTAAAAATTGGGTCATAGGAGAAAAGCACGTAGGAAGGGAAAGGAGACTTCAGTGGTGAGAAAGTGTGTTCTCTTTCTTCCCCTACTCCCTCAGCATGTATAATTGATTGAGCTGAGCAGCTTTGAACAGAAAGCAGAGAAATGACCTGCAGCTTGAATTTGAGCCGGACGACAAAGCAGGCCTAACAATGGATGGGGCTGCTTGGATTTCATACGGCTTTGGAAACTTTCATTTGCCACGTTGGCAGAGCCCCTGCACTATGAAGCCTTATTCTGCCAAGGACTGGACAGTGTTTGGAAAGAGCTAGAGAAGATACATAATGTAAACATCCTTTAAGTAGGTATGTTCTGCCTGCAAATTAGCCTCTGCCCATTTGAACTGAGCACTGCTTAGAAAAGAAAAGGTGAAGTTTTTTAACGCTATAGATTTTTCCTGCACAATTCAGCTACTCTCCAGCAAGAACAATACCACTAGGGTCGTGTTGTGAGGCCTTGGAGATTCTGATGATTGGAAGGGCCAGTCAAGGTCGTTTGTACAGCACCTAGCTAAGTGGAAAGTGAGGATGCTGTCGGACTGATATCATTTCCTCTGATGGTCTCAGATTTCTTCCCTTGTTTCTCAGAATAAGTTTGTCTCCCTTGCACTTTGCAGCAGTCATTTTGGGGCTATGAATTCTGACTGCTTCATTGACCGACTAGAGCACTGTGTAACCTGTGCTATATATTGAAAGTGTTTTCAGAGGCAGGCTGGACCCAGTATGTACATGTTTGGTGGGAGCTATAGGTAACTACAAATAAGACCCTTTGCTGATGGGTTGCTGTGATTCTGCTTTCCAGTGAAATCAGTGGCATGTTAGATCATAGCTGATATGCTCAGCTGCACAGCAGGTACATTCTGCCAGGAACGTTTGTTAGCAGTTAACAGGTTTCAGAGTGGTAGCCGTGTTAGTCTGTATCAGCAAAAACAACGAGGAGTCCTTGTGGCACCTTAGAGACTAACAAATTTATTTGGGCATAAGCTTTTGTGGGCTAAAACCCACTTAATCAGATGCATGAAGTCTTGTCAACTGTCTGTAATGGGCCACGCTCTTACCACTTCAAAAGTTATTTTTCCTCCCTTGGTATCCTGCTGTTAATTGATTTATCTCGCTAGACTGACCTCACCCTTGGTAAAGCAACCCCCTTCCTTTCATGTATTTATACCTGCTCCTGTATTTTTCATTTCATGCATCTGATGAAGTGGGCTCTAGCCCACGAAAGCTTATGCCCAAATAAATGTGTTAGTCTCTAAGGTGCCACAAGGACTCCTCGTCGTTTTTGTTAGCAGTTAAGTGGTTAAGCTTAGCAGACAAAATGAACTCACAGCACTTTAACAGGTCTGCTTGCTTCTCTAGAACTCCCCTCCCTCGGTACCTTTCTGAGAGCCAGCTCGGAGTCTCGATTGTCTATGATGAGAACATTGAGCTGTGCTCTTAGCTGCTGTATATCCTGCTGTATCTTGGCACACTTTGCCTGGGAAATTCGCAGCTCCCCTTTTTGGAGTTTCTCTGCTTCCTGCTTGGTGCGTTGGATGTGGCTTTCAGAGAACTTCTCCAGATGAAGTAAGTGGCTTTTGAGATCCCTGATTGCAGCATTCTTTTTCATAATCTAAACCCAGGAAAAAGAGGCACCATAAGGAACTGCTGGGTACATCAAGGGGTTTTCAGATCAAACCTACAGGAGAATTAAGGCTTAGTTACAAAGACACCAGTGTGCTAAGATAAGTAACTACATTCCAATGACAGCGAGTACACTGCATTTGCACCAGAACTCTGAAATAAATATTGGTGCAACTCCCAGTGACTTCAAAGGGAGCAGAGTTAGGCCAACACCGAGGCTTGGTCTACACTAGCGCTTACTACAGTATAACTTACATTGCTCGGGGGCGTGAACAATCCATACCCCTGAGCGATGTAAATTACACCATCCTAAGCACTGGTGTGGACAAGCATAGCTACCGCCTCTCATGGAGGTGGATTTATTATGCCGATGGGCGAGCTCTCTCCGGTTGGCAATGAGCATCTTCACCAGATGCTCTACAGCTGCGCTGCTGTAGCGCTTCTAGTGTAGACAAGCCCGGAGTGAAATCTCCCCCCTCACTGACTTGTTGGACATTTAGCGGACAGGCTAAGGAGTGAATGGGCAGCACTGAAGAACACTGGCTGGGCAGCACAGGGAAGCTGGCACAGCTGCTATCCATACTGGACCTGATCCAAAGCCCAATGAAGTCAGTGGAAAGACTCCTACTGAATTCAATGAGCTTGGGATCACGCTTATTGTGCCTGTTCTGTGGCTAGCCTGGGCGACTAGTCCTATTGGCCATCTAGAACAGACAAAACTACAGTCCAGACACGTGAAATGTATTTCCTTGCTAGCACTGAGCGAACTGCTAAACTGCACTTAAAAACAATGAGTGCATTGAATCACCAACATGCCTGACCTGAGCTTGAAAATTAGAACACACCCCCGATGCCTCAGTTCCTCTGTAGATATCCCCCAAGTGCGAAAAAAAGGATGATCATCTTGCCTGACCTACTGCCTTGCTAAGTACACTTTGACCCCAATCATTCAATCGGACCGTTTCCAGTGGACCTTAGGGCTTGTGCAGAGCCCCTCTGAAGTTAATGGGGCTCTAAATGAATGCAGTGTCTGCACACATGGATCATAGCTTTAAATTGTAAAAGAAAAATAACTAGGTGCTGCTGCTAATAGAGCCCTATAAAATCATCCCAGATATGTACCAGTCCAAGCCCAAAAGCTACTCAGCTACCCTTCTCTGCAATGATGATGATGAAAAATCGGACCTATCATTTACCCCACTAATATATTTCTCACTCCAGATGAGTGGGTGGGTAGACTTTTGCAAGGCTGTATTAACAGATTACATTGCATGTCAGCTCATTACGCCGGATTAATAGATTACGCTGGAACTTAACTGGTTTTGGTCTAATTAAAGACTACAAGAGTATTGCTATTTTTATTGTACTCTGAATTAATTTTAAAAGAAAGAGATTAAAATGACTTTTTAATGAATCCCTTCTCAGAGCAATGGGAATCATGAATGCTGCATAATGAACATCCTCATGTCAAATGGCCTGGCTAGAATAGCTGCTCAATGTTCTTCCTCAGAGCTTGTGTATTTACCTTATATTTGGAAAGTCAAGCAGAAAGAGAAGTGATTTTGGTTGGCATGCACGCGTGTGTGTGTATGTTGTCACCCACTGATTGGGATGCAGTAATGGACATTTCGATTGTGGTTTTAAATAGTCACTGTGGAGGTCTTTTGGACAGAAAGGAATAATTTGGAAACTGCTCCCAGCATTAAAACAAACTAACATACATATATATTACAGAAGTTTAGTAGAAATGTGGGGATTTTTCTCCAAGGCCTTTTCCACTTGGTTCTCAAGAAATTAACTCAAATCTGGTCTCATGACTGAGGAGTTTAACTGACACACAGCAACTCTATGCTGAGGTGATCAAGCTCAAATGAAGTGGGGTGGGTATGGAGGTTTACCGCAGCTCCAAAGCACATAATAATAAATCAGATTATATACGTATTTGAAAACAAACGAACGCATGTGCATTACATTTTACACTGCATCATGATTTATAATTGGCTTACTAATTTTTGTACCCAACCTCTGTACAGATCCGGAACTGCTAGTAAGCAAAGCTGCAGCTGTAAACTTATCACACATCACTCGTCTTACTATTTCTTTATCTCATAACTACATGTTGTTTACAAGCCCACTTGTGAATTTACGTTTTGTCCATTGCTAATCTGTTTCCTTACTTCTGTTTTCTTTCATTGTTTATGCAAAGCCTACAAGATAGACTGGTACCTAGGGTTGCCAGGCATCCAGTTTTCGACCGGAACGCCCAGTCGAAAAGGGACCTTGGGGACTCTGGTCAGCACCGCTGACCAAGCCGTTAAAAGTCTGGTCGGTGGTGCAGCGGGGCTAAGACAGGCTCCCTCTGGCTCCCAGAAGAAGCCGAAATGCCTTGTGGCCCCTAGGTGCAGGGGCGATCAGGGAAGCTCCATGCGCTGCCCCCGCCCCGAGTGCCGGCTCTGCAACTCCCATTGGCCGGGAACCACAGCCAATGGGATCTGTGGGAGCAGTGCCTGCGGGCCCGGGAAGCGTGCACGGCGCAGAGCTGCCTGGCTGCCCCTGCGCCTAGGAGCCGGACATGCCAGCCACTTCTGGGAGCCGCGTGGAGCCAGGGCAGGCAGGAAGCCTGCCTTAGCCCTACTGCGCCGCAGACTGGGAGCCACCTGAGGTGAGCACCACCTGGCTGGAGCCCACACCCCAAATGCCCTCCCTCACCCCAACCCCCCTGCCCCAGGTTGGAACCACCTCCTGGAGCCCGCACCCCACACCCCCTCCTGCCCCCCAACCCCAGACCTGAGCCCCCTCCCGCACTCAAACTCCCTTCCGGAGCCCGCACCCCCTCCTGCTCCCCAACCACCTGCCCCATCCGTGAGCCCCCTCCTGCACCCCAGGCCCTTCATCCCCACCCCCACCCCAGAGCCCACACCCCCAGCTGGAGTCCACACCCCAATCCCGAGCCCGCTCCCACACTCCAAACCCCTCAGTTCCAAGCCTGGAGCCCACTCCTGCATCCCAAATCCCTTATCCTCAGCCCCACCCCAGAGCCCGCACCAACAACTGGAGCCCTCAGCCCTTCCCGCACCCCAACTCCCTGCCCCAGCCCAGTGAAAGTGAGTGAGAGTGGGGGAGAGCGAGCGACAGAGGGAGGGGTGATGAAGTGAGTGGGGGCGGGACCTCAGAGAAGGGGTGGGGCGGGGCCTCTGGGAAGGGGCAGGGCAGTGCCGGGGCAAGAGTGTTTGCTTTTGTGCGATTAGAAAGTTGGCAACTCCACCAGTACCCTATATGAAAACTGAAATGACTAGTTAAATAATTAGGGAGGAAGGAATAGTTTGTGTATAAGGCAACGATGGACTGAAAGTCAGGAGATCTGGCTTCTTGTCTTGGCTCTGCCCACCAACCTGTAGTGTGATCTGAGCTAGGGTTACCATACGTGCGGTTTTTCCCGGACATGTCCGGCTTTTTGGTAATCAAACCCCCGTCTGTGGGGAATTGCCAAAAAGCCGAACATGTCCGGGAAAAATACCGCCGGCCGGGCACTTCCCCTCCCGCGGCTGCTGTGCTCCCTACCTTGACTCTTCTGCTCTGTTTAAAGCCGAGCTGCCCGAGTGCTACCGGCTTCGGGCAGCCCCCATGCTTCCGGACCCTGAGCCGCCAGCCGGGCACTTCCCCTCCCGGGCTCTGGCTGCTGTGCTCCTCCCCTGACTCTTCGGCTCTGTTTAAGAACCGAGCTGCCCGAGCGCTACCGGCTTCGGGCAGCCCCCATGCC
>NW_020665302.1:4233633-4300181 GCF_002925995.2 Terrapene triunguis
GGGGCCAGGGCCCCGTGGAGTGTCCTCTTTTTTTATTTTTTAAATATGGTAACCCTATCTGAGCCTCATTTTCCACAGCTGTAAAACGAAAAAACAATACTGCCTCAGAAAAAGGTTGTGAGCTTTAGGGCCAAATCCTTGTAGGTATTTTGGGGAATACCTTTGGGGATGTGGGCCTTAGTTCATTAATGTTCATGAGGCACAGAGATACTATGATGAAGGCCATAGAAAATGCTTATAACAAATACGTTAAATAGTGAATGTGGAGTCTGTATTAAAAACGGATTTTTTAAAACAGTTTTTTAGAACTGCCTGTCATTGTTTCACTATCTCAGTTACAGGGAATGGTGCTAGTGCTTCTCAGTGAGAGCTGACATTATGGCCCTGATTATGAGGGGCCTTTGTGATTTCCTCTTTGCCACGGTGGCCAGTTAGAAGATATAGGCCACATACTTGCAGGCTGCACCCTGGTTCCCTTATGGATTTGCACAATGCCCTTCCTTTAGCTATTGAATGGTTCAGACACATAGACTAACATGCTTGACTTCACTGTCACTTTAAATTCAATCTATCTATCTATCTATCTATATATATATATGGCCCTGTCTACACGAGACATTCAACTGTTTTTAACCATTCTTAAATACTATTTAAACTCAGTGGTGGGTGAACTGGGTTTGAACTGACCAATGAAGATGGGGTCAAAACATGCTAGAACCATGTTTGAAAGGCTCAATCTAAATATGCAGTGATTCATTTTAATTATATTTAGAATGTAACAACTATTTCTAAATTCAGAAAATGTTTCAAGAAATATTTCAGTGACTTCCACTTTATGAGAAGCAACAGATTATATTTTAGTTTACTGGCCTTTCCTTCAATGATGTTCCCCTCTAGCCTGAAATGTTTAGTCTTACTACCACTGTACCTCATCGTCTCGACTCTGGACTGCCGTTGCAAGTTCTGCCTCTAAAGCTGCGATGGTTTCAGTGTTTTTCTTATCCCGGAGGGAGATTTCTTCCATGAATTGAATCTTTTCTTGTTCTTCTAAGGGACTAGTCAGGAGTTTCTCAAACAAGAAGCCCCGGAACTCTGAAAGGCCTTTGATAAATAATTCAAATAATAAATCCCTAGCATAGGCCTCATCTCTCACGGCTTGAGAAGCTAGAGGGTCAGCCTGAAAGAGTCTCAGAATATTTCTGATAGAGCTTTTTACAGCTTGCTGGTGCAATTGAAGATGGCGGATTTGTTCCTCAGTTCCTACAAGGTCCCCTCTTCCATCTTCCTGCTTCAGGAGACCTTCTCTTTGAAGCTGGGTAAGTAGAGCTACCATGTTGTTTGAAAGCCGCTCATGCTCCTTAAGGGTACCCAGGAGCTCAGATCCCAGTATAGTGCTTAAGCCATCCAGAAATTCAGTAATGTGAGAGATCAGGCTGATCAATTCTATCTTAAAGGTGGCCTCATCCAAAACAGATATGATCCTCTTGGTCTCAACCGTGGTAAGTTTTGAACGACCTGGATCCAAGAGCTTTAGTGGGCTTGTTTTGATCGCTGACTTTTTTGGAGTCTGATTGTGTCCCACTGAGGACTTGCTGCTTGAATCTGTAGACTCATATGGCAACTGAAGCATGGTAGCCACCTCCGTTGCCATGTTCTCAGCCAAATGCTTACAAGCTGAGTGTTCTAAGGTGAAAGGGAGCAAAAATCTTCTATATGGGTAGAGCCACAGAGGACATCTCAATCAAACAACATCTAGATCCCCCCGGTGCTTCAGCTGCATGCTCTTCTTTCACAAAATTTACCTTAAAAAAAGTTTGATTTCAGCATTAGCAACACGATATACTTTGGTAAAAATTGAGAATGTTGAATTATACTGGGGCTGTCTCTAGGTTTAAAAGCACATTCAGGATATTGGGTCCTTACACCTATGACAGCCTGTCTCTGTGTTGGAGGTGAAACTGTATGTTAAGCCTCCAGTGGCACTGAGACAAAGTGATGAGCTATTTGTTCCCCATGCTGAAAGGTGGCGGGAAAGCTCCCCAGTCCTGAGAAGAGAGGGGGATGGTGGTGGGGATCCCTGGTCTCTAGGAGATGGGGAAGCTCTTCAGTGTCTCAGGGTCTGGATTAAGAGGCTCCCTGGTCTCTCTGGAGGTGGGTTGAACAGGGGCTGGTCTTTCTGAGCAGGTGGCCAAGTTGGGGTGTGTGTGTGTGTGTGTGGGGGGGTCCTGATCTTGTTAAAACGGGGGCAGGTTGGGGGAGGGGTGTCTAGGTCTCTCTTGGGGGGGTCAGACTGTGGCGAGGGGCTCCCCAGTCTCTTTGGAGGAGGGAGGGGCGAAAGGGCTTCCCTGTCTTCCTGCGGGTCCCCTCAAGGATCGGGGGGAGGCTCCCGGGTCTATTGGGGGCAGGGCTCCCCATCTCCCGGGGAGGTTCCCTGACTCTTCACATGCTCACATCAAAGCCGCCGCCGCCGCCGCCTCCCGTCCTGTCTATTTCCAGCGTGTCTCTGTTGCTAGGTTACGCCATCACTAACCTTTAACCCCAAACACAGAAGGCGGGGACAGATCCTCCCTGACTCTTCCCCCACCCTTCCCCGTAACCAATCGCCGCCCTTGCTTAGCACGCTTAGTCCCGCCCCTTCCTTCTCCGGAGAAAGGCGGGGTCTCCAGTGTGTCACCGAGCCTTCTGACCAATCAAAAACGTCACCGCTCACCTCTACTTTGATGGGCGAGACCTCCAGCCAATGGCAGGACAAAAGGGGAGAAACCCGGATCCCCTTCCAGGCGCCGACGTAGTGGCAGGGCGGGGCAGAGAGGGTGCCAAAGGGCGATTGGTGGGTTATTGGGATGGGGGAGCTATCAGAAGGCAGCCCGGAGGGAGGCGGCCAATGGGCGGTGCCGGTGGGCGGGGCTCGGCTCTGAGTCGGCGGCTGACTGAGGCGAGTTGTCGCAGCGGCTGGGGGTAGTTTGGCGGGCTCGGGTCTGTTGCTGGACCCGCCGGCTGGGGCGCGGGGCTCCCGGGGGAGTGGACCTTGGCTCCCGCGCGGGGTGAAAAGTCCGCGTGGAACGTGTACAAGGGTCGCCTGGGACGCGGGGGGAGGGGGTCGCTGAGGAGGGTCGCCTGGGACGCGGGGGGAGGGGGTCGCTGAGGAGGGGCTCGCGCCGGGGGTCGCTGTGTGGGGGAGGGGGGCCGCGGCCCCTGTGGGGCTCGTGCAGCGCGCCAGGGAGTTGCTGGGGCAGGTGCGGAGTCAGCTCGGGGGAGGGGATCCCGGCGCCTCTCCTAGGCAAGGTGCCAAGCAGCCCCCACCCCCCCCCGTCCCGGGCAGCGCGTCTCCCTTGGCGCTGGTGTGCGGGTGGCCCCCCTGCCCGGAAATGCACCTTTGCGCGTTTAGTCCTGGGAACATGTTCCTGTTTGCGTGACCTGCCCCGGCCTTTCCCCCACCCCAGCCCCAGCCTTCACTGGGACTTGCTCCCAGCCATCCCCTCCGCCTCAAAAAAGAATCAAACCATAAACACGTGGGGGGTGGCATCCTTAGTGAGGCACTTGTAGGGTAACTTCTGGATTCTTCTTAGGGAGTCACAAGTGTTGTAGAGGAAAAGTCCTGTTCGTGACTTCATGAGCGTGCAGGCTCATCGGACTCCTCCAGTTTTCCCATTCCCCCCTTGGAGGCCGGAGTTTTGAAATGGGAGAACAGAATAGTTTTGGATTTGAAGCCATGAGTGACACTGTTATGTTAACTATATATATGTAGCGCCTGCCTATTCTTTATTATTAATAAACATTGAGGGATTTACCTAGAATTATTTTCCTTCTGGTCTAAATTAAATCATGACTATTGCAGCTAAGATCATGAGTATTGTGGTTGCGGATAAGTAGCTCAAGTTAGATAAAGTTTTTTTGTTTTAATAGCCAGTGGCTGGGTATAAACTAATGTTGCTAGTGAACTTACTGTTCTGCACCACTCTTTGCAAACAGCTTGGTAGGTTCTTTTTTTGGACTGAGATCCCCTGGAAATGGGTGTGTGTTTCTCCATATTTTTAAGTCTAGAAGATGCACCTGATGGAGGACTTTCTGAGGAATATTTCTGACAAAGTGTTTTTGAAAAGTGAACTGCAAAAGACATTATTTAAAGTTCTTGGAAGAGGAGCCTGAAAGGAAATAGAATGGCTGTGAGCATGGATGATGATGTTCCCCTCATTCTCACTTTGGATGAGAGTGGAAGTAACACCTCTGCACCCAATGAGGAGCTGGAGCGGGAGGACCTGCCTAATGAAAGTAAGACCACTTTTTGTTTTTTGGAGCACACAGTTTATTTTCAGTCAGATGCTGTAATTGTGGTTTGTGGGGGTTTTTTTATGTATTTTTTTTCTATCCATAGCAGTTGCTCTGTATTCTTCCTGCTGGAGCCTGAAATCTTACCAAAAAACCTAATCGCTCACAGTATTAGGAGTAGCCTCAAAAAAACTTATTAGGAATTTTTTTATTGTTTACTGAAAACTCTCATAACTTTAGTGACTGTCTTGGGTGATCAAGGAGTAGATGATTTGGTCTTTATATGAGTCTGTGTGTCATGCAGCCTTTGATACTTTCAGGTAATAAATTGGGACTTTCTTGCCTGTAAATTAAAGTTTCTGTTTCAGAACCCTGTTGATATCTCTAGAGATGTCTGTTTCACTTTGTGGATGCTTGTGGAAAGCTGTGAGTAGAAGCAATCACTATTCACAGGGAAAGAGGACCAAAAAAGGGAAACAAAAGACCTCTTTCCTTCTTTGTTTTCTGCTCCCTGCTTTCTTTTCAGTCTCTGTCCACCTCCATGAGTGAATTTAGTCCTAGCAATGTTAGCAAAACTAATAGGATTCTGAGGAATTACATGACAAGGTCTACCTGTCATTGATTCTGATCTCAGATTTCTAAGGGCCTTTCTGTAGTGTAAACACAACCATGTTGGGGGGCTCAATTACTTTATAGTTTGTCCTCCAAAACAGTGGTTCTCAGCCTCTTCTAAACTGGGACTGCCCCTTACAATGTAGCCAGTAGTCCCATTCCCTGTAACTATATGGATAGAGCTGCGTGGTTGCAACCTTCTGGCACCTAGCCACAACCTGTAGGTTGAGAATCCTTGAGTTACGACAGTTCCATTTTCCTGTGAAGATGGAATATCTCCAAGGTTTAATCCATACTCCCAAACTATGTTATAGTTCTGATCTGTCCCAACGTTGTAGTATAATTCAAGTATGTGAGTGCAACACAGTTAGGTCCCATCTACTTTACAACACAGAGCCATGGTTTATCTGTTTTGGGCCCTTGTTTAACTCTTTTAACTTGGGGACATGTTTAACTCTGTTGCAGCTGGGCCTTCAGACATGTGGGGATTTTTTTGGTAGTGTTGATAGTCTGTAAAAACTAGACTGCAATATTTTGTAAGTAGCTACATGCCAATTTTCTCAAAGCCATGATACAAAGTAAAAATTTTAACTTAAATACAGGGGTTGTTTCTTAAAACTGTTGCAGGAGGGGTGGGCAGGAGGGACCTTTTATTGGATAAAATTAATGCTACAAGGTTGGAATTTAAAGAAAATTAAATGAGAAGATAGAAGCTGGATTTCCTTTAAAAATAAGGTTTTAAAGAAAAATTGTCCCCTGGTCTATTTAATTCTTTAAACACTGACTAGAGGAACTCACTTCAGTGAGGAGTGCATAAAAGGCTTATAATGACTGAGATTAAGGAAGACAGGGTTTTATATTGTAGTGAAGTATCATGTCTTCCAGGATGCTATCACTTTTCTGTCTCACCAGATTGTCAGAATTCTGCAAAGCTGACTAGAATTTTGCTCCTAATGGATGCAGTAGTGAGGTTTTCTCACAATGCAGGCAGCAGTCTGAACAAAAAGAATTGTGAGGCTTGATAGTAAGTTCTTCAAAACTCCAGCAGTTGAAGAAGACTGAGAGGGAGAGAAGCGCTGTCATCACTTGAGTCTGTTGCTTAAA
Source organism: Terrapene triunguis (assembly GCF_002925995.2). NCBI lineage: Eukaryota > Metazoa > Chordata > Testudines > Emydidae > Terrapene > Terrapene triunguis. Next base: position 4,239,619 of record NW_020665302.1, read on the forward strand.
GAAAGTATGTTGTCCTTCCCTAGCGCATCTTATTTGAGGATCTCAAAGTGCTGAATAAAGACTAATTAAGCTTCACAACTCCTTTGTGAGTTAAATGAGTGTTATTACCCTCATTTTACTGTGGGAAAAACTGAGACACAGGAATTAAGTGACCTTACTCAGTTACACAGTCAGTCACTAACAGTGGTGGGAAAAATAGCCCAGGACCTCCTGACTTTTAGTTCCTTGTTTTAAACACTTGGCTGGCCTAGTGGAAAGAACACTGGACTGGGGCTCAGAAGATACAGGTTTTATTCCTGCCTTTGCCGCTGTCCTAGTGGGTGAAATTGGGCAAGTAACTTCACTACTCTGCCTCAGTTTCTCCATCTGTTAAATGGGGATAATGATACTGCTCTCCTTTGTAAAGCATTTTGAGATCTACTGATGAAAAGTGCTATATAAGAGCTCAATATTATCTTAAATTTAAAAATGTTCTTCCATCATATCTCAAAGTCTGAGAACTTTTTTATATATAATATATATTATAAGACACATGTAAAGCCTTGCAAGTATTGGACAGCATCTCTCGAGCTGCTTGGAATTATAGGCAATAAATCATACATACATATGATTTACCCCCATGTTAGTTCAGGTCCAAGATGTACTCTTCTATATGGAAATTCCTGTTGCATCAACTAGCAATGCAGGTCCAGTGCATTCAGAGCAGGACATACAGTACAAATGTTATATAGGCAACAATGTTGTACTGTGTTACCACAGTACTTCCACACTAGTCGATTTATAGCAAGTGGGAAAAGTCATTTTTTATACTCTGGTTTGAACAAGAAAAACACTGATTGCTACTGAGGCAAAAATAAATTCTAGTAGAAGTGTCAGCTGCCACTCTAGGTTTTGAATGAAGCTTCCTGTCTTCAGACAATTGTAATTTGCAAAAACACTCACACCTTTGCTGAGTCTTTCCAAACTTGGGCTCTACTTAAAGGTGAATCAAAGGAAACTTTAGAAAGCCTGAGCCATTCTGTTTAATTTGTAATGGGTGGAAAATAGAGAATTATTACCCAAGCTCACTTCTAAGTATGTTCTGGGCCACCCTGAAATTTATGGCATAAGACCTGCAAAGGAGGAAGCTACAGATACTTCAAAGTGAATGCATAGTGGTGCATAACCCTCCTGCATGAAGATTATGAATCCACATTTCCTCAGTTATAAGAAGCTGTGCTGCAGTACTTACTGCGTGAGTGTTCATCACAGGCCTCAAAGTATTGGAGAAGGTGCTACACTTCCATAAGAATATGGGAATAAAGGAGTTCTTTTTATCAAGTACTGTCTGGTCTTGATATTAGAAAAATCCCATCAAGGAACTAAGAATGTAATGAGGCTTTCAGCAAAGTTGTCAGATGTGCAGTTGGCTGATGCTCTGTTCAAATAACTCACAACAGTTTTGGAGTATAATTATGGAGTAAGGGCACATCATGTACAATAAACCAGTTCATTTTGAATAGTTTATCTACTTATCCACTTGTAGGCACGTGCCCAAAGTACTGGGCTAGAATCTAGCCGAGGAATGGTTGACATAGTTCTGCTGAAATACACACGCATTCAGGGATGTGAATATCCACTTGCTGATTCCTATAATCAGCATAAAGCTTGAAGGAACACAAATTTCCTTGTATAAATTCTGGTTCAAGAACATATTTGTGTCAGCAGTGAAAGAAAAAGGATTTCCCCTTCATACTTTGCAGGGATACCATATCTGGACAGATAGCATCTCTTTCGAAAATATCCTTGTTATCTAATAATGTAACTTTTATAGTGCAGCCAGTGGATGAGAGTTCCCCAGATGTGAAATTGCACCACATCCTCTGATGTTCCTAGCAGGAACAAGTAGGCAACAGCTTTTTGGCTCTTTTGGAAATACTATAATCTCCAGCAAACTATCTGTGCTTGTGCTAATACTCTGTTCATTGAGGAAACAGATCCCTGTCAAGGAGGTTTTGACTTCGCTGGCTTTGAAAGTAAATGGATACTAAAAGTTAGTTTTGTGGAAGACTTAGAAAACCTACCAGGAAACAAAGGTATTGATCCTTCAAATGGCAGTGAGAGATTTAGAAGGTGACATTGCAGACTAAGCACACAGATTATGTGGAAACTGATGACTGTGACTAAAGTAATGGGGGAAAAAGTGAGGGCAGACAAGGTGGTTGCATTTGACCTGGTAATTCATGGTGTATCTGACAGCAGAACCTTAAACTTCCTACATACCATGCAGTATATTTTCCTACAACATGTCTTCTCGTACCACTGATCTCCTCTTAAATAGTTCCAGTAGTCGTGCTTCCGCTACTTCTTTTGGAGATAAATCACGGCTTGAGCACAGGACTGGGAGCCAGAAATTTAGGCGTGCCAGCCCCAGTTCTGCCACAGATTCCTTCTTTGACCTAGGGTAAGTCACTTAACCTCTCAGAGCTTCAGTTTTCTCATTGGTAAAATGTGTATTATACCTACCTCACAGTGGGTCTGGGAGGAGTAATTAGTGTTTTGTGAAGGACTAATTTTTTTGTAGTGATGACGTATTTTTATTCTGTTATTTATTTAAGGGTGAGATTTTTTTTTCAAACGTGGATAGGGCAGTTTGGTGCCTAATTCCCATTGACTTTCAATGAGAGGCATCAAACTGATTAAAAAATCTCTTCCCAAACACACAACTGTACAATCTGAATGTCTGCTGGGGGTTTTGTAATATGCATCTAGTCCAGATAACTTATAATGGAACTCTTTTTTTTTTTTTAGAAGAGCAAGTTGCCCTTGAAGGAAAGCTGTCTCCAGTATGGCTTCCTAAGACAGTGTCTCAACCTTAGGTTCGTGACCCCTAGCGGAGGTCATAAGTGGGTTTAGGGGAGTTGCAAACACGGACGGCATTAGATAGCCAGGGGTCCCGCAAAGCTTTGGCCCTGCTTCCTGACAGTTTACATGTTTCAGCCCCAGGCCTGAAGCTGAAGGCCAAGCTTAAGGTAGGTAGAGGGTCTCAATTTTTTCAGATAGGGAGGTTGCCAGCACAGAAAGGTTGAGAAACACTGCTCTAGGAGATGGAAATTACAGCAAAAGAAATCAGCACATGAAACATCAGAATGTACTGATTTCTCTCTCAGCACTGTTCCCCTCTCACTGTTGTTATTGGTGTGATGTGCCCATGCCCTGTAAACTCAGATGAAGTCTGGAAAGGTTGATTTCCAACTTGCATTCCATTCAGGAGCTGCTGTGTGTCCTCTGATACTGGAGAATACACAGTTGTGTGCTAGACTCCTAACACATTATCTCCTTGTGTCTCTGCGTTAGTGAGACAGCAGTGCTTTGGATATGGTTTTGTAATTATGCATAATTGCTGTAGTAAGAGAGTAATATTGTTAACCTTTTAAATATATACTCTCTCTTGAATTTACTGTGGTGTCCATGCATTACAAAAGCATCCGTGGCCAAAAAAAAAAAAAAGTAATGTATGACCACGGTGCCTGGTAACTATAGAAGAGTAACTCTCAACTTAATCAAGTACTATGAAGGATTGTCTTGCAGTTAGCATGAAGTCACTATGTTTGTCTTGTTTTTTCAGTCGGGGGGCTTGATCTACATTAATTCAGACATTGTGCCTTTCACAGTAGGGCACTTTGTTGAAAAAGAACAGCTGCACTGTTGAATGTAGTATAATAAGTTTCATAAGTGACTGTCTTGTCTGTCCCCCCAATGGTATTTTGAATGGTCCAACTTACCCCCGCTCCTCATCCTACTTGTTCTGCACAGAAGTAGGATGCACAAGATCATTTCATGGTGTGTTATAAAGGGTTCCATTATTTACTCTGGGGGGAATTCTGCGCCACTGCGCAATGCAGAATTTTGCAGAAATTAATGTTGTGTGTGCAGAATTTCCCTTTTTTCCCCACAGAAATGTGCTGCAGAGATGTTGGCTGCCATTAGGGGCTGCTGGACCCAGCAGGGCCCAGCTCACAAATAGAAGAGAAGGTCAAAGGGAGGGGGAGGGAACTGGAGGGTTCTCAGTAGCTGCAGTTCCCAGCACGCCCTGAAGGAAAGAGGTGGTGACACGCAGGAAATGCCATGCTAGCCTGGGACTTGGCATCTAGCTGTTTCTCCTTCTGGATCCCTGGGCTCTGGGGAATAGGCGGTGTGAGTGTCTGGGCCAGGGGAGCCCCGTGGCTGGGCTCTGGGGAATAGGCGGTGTGAGCCTCTGGGCCGGGGAGTGCCCCATGGCTGGCCTCTGGGGAGTAGGGGGTGTGAGTGTTGGCCCCCCAGCTGGGCTCTGAGGGGTAGGGGGAAGAGAAGCTGGAACTGGGTTGTCATAGGGGTTTCTTTAACTCTCTACTCCTGGGGAATTTTTGTGTGTCTGTATTGCTACAGACATACTTGCTGACAGGTATTTTGAAATAAATTACCAAAATAATTGAAACTGGCATGATTATATAGTGTGTTGACAAATACAATTTGCAAAATTTTAAAATATTGTGTGCAGAATTTTCAATTTTTTGGCACAGAATTCCCCCAGGAGTAATTATTCTAAAGTAAAACCCTTCTCTTCACCACTCTACCCCCAGAATTATAAACACGTATCCAGTTTTATACACACATAACATAAGTCATTAAGGGTATGACAAATGGGGATTGAAGAATCTGGAAGCCACTCATCTCCCCTTTTGTGTAGAAGCCGACAATGACCTTGATGCTTTGAGAGAGCCATCTGCATCTTTCTTCATCACATCTTCGCTCTGCGTGATAGGAGAACAGAAAAACAGGCTAAGTGTTTCCTTCCCAGGCTGATGGCTTGTATTGAGGGATGTGTAGAGAAGTGCACATGTGTAGTGGTGTCAGAGTATTTGAACAGGTGGTCCTGGAACTATAAAAGGTTTTAAAGAGCTAGAAAACATTCAGACTGTGATTCTGAAATGACAACAGGAAACCCAACAACAGTTGGAAACAAATAGTTATTAGCTTTTCATGGCTTCCCAGGGAAGACATCAGTTTGTTTTTCCTCTTTTTTTTTTATTTTTTTTTTAATGGTTCCTGTGGATTTTTAGAGCATTTTAGAAGCAGGATGTTTGGTATGGCCAAGTTTGCTTACTGGCAGATTAAAATGAACAAAAGCTGAGCATGCTGAGTTAACTCATCATAACCAATATGATGCTCCTCAGAACTTCCTTTGCCCTTGGTGTCTTCACTGAGGGATCCTGCCTGCTGCCCTCAGCCCCCCTGCGTTGAAATCCCATTTTATCCATCCGAATGCTTTAAGAAGCGCTGTATAAACTAAACAGCAGCATCTGTGCAGTGGTTAGAGTTGTTGTTGATTGCCTTTTCCTTATTGCCTCTGGGGTTCTAAGCTCACATTCACCAGGAGTAGAATTTATGAGCCAGAACACTCAATTTCTGATTTTCTAAAATGGGGAAAGTGGAATGAGTTTGAGAGGTCTCCATTTTCTCTGACAGGCTCTGGCTTTAGATCTGCACCTTCCGAGGGTTTCCATGTGTTTATAGCATGATTGTGCAATATGTTTTGTATTCTAGGTTGAACACTTCCTTTTTATTAATCTGAGTAGTTCTTTAGATGCAACATTACGTGAACTGTGGAGTGGCTCTGGGATTCTATCGGTACCCATTGAGCATTTGAATGGAAAGCTCAGGCTCCCACATGCCGTGTAGGAGACATGGGAACTCTTTCCCTTTGGAAAAAAATAAAATATATCTGGTTCAACCCCAAATTGCTCGGCATTATGGTGGACGACTTCACAGATGACAAGGAGGTGCTCTTACAAACCTAAGATCAAATCAGAATTTTAAGTGGCTTGTGTCAAGGTCATTGGGGAGGCAAAAAACACTGCTTACTACATGTGAGAGAGCTACACTGACCTGGTGAAACCTATTCATAACCATGCTTTTATTCTTGCATTAGAGGAAATAAAAAATTATGGAACATATATCAATACAAGTAGATATGAGGCACTCAGATGCTATGATGAGAGGTGCCTTGGAAATATAAACAAATATGGTACATGCTGTTTTTTCTGTAAATCATAATCTAGTAATCTCTGATGTCCTCTGTGAATTTATATGAGAACAAAATACAGTTTGTGGCGTTTACTTTTACCAGTCATGGGGGAAAAGCTGCATATAGGAAGATAACGTAATCCATTAAATGTATTGCATGGAATACATAAATGCGTCTGTGCATTGGGTTAAATGAGGGCGATGCCCATAAAATTGAGGCGTGAGCACATAATTCCTTATGTAGGAGCAATGAAAAAATCTCCAGGGCCCAGCCATTTTAGTGAGTTTGGCCTCATCCCATTTCTAAATGCAGATTATATTGCCATTTAAGAGATAATCAGACATGTAAGGAGCTAATCCTTTCCAATCCATCAGCTGCAGTCATTGGGCTCCAGAAGGCATAGGAATATGTTGCACTATTTCTAAGCCGGGGGGGAATCCTCAGAAGAATGGTGGGTCTGAGTAGAATGGTATTTCCACAAACACTCCCACTTCCTTCATTGACCTGGCAACCCTGCTTGAGGGTATTCATCTTTGGTGCTTTCTTGAATAGTAACTGAAGTATTGAGCCATAGTCTAATCCTGCTTGCTTTATTCATGTAAATTGTCCCGTTGATGTCAGTGGGACTGCTTGCCTGGGTGAGGTGAGCAGCATTTGGCACCACAGTTGATAATGCCCTCACAAAAGTGTATCTTGAGGAAGGCCATTCATGGTCCAAATGCTATCCTCTTCACGTAATATTCCTACAAGGTGAAACTTCTAACTCGAATTGATTATTTTATTAATTTGTCAACAGTAAGTCATCACTGAAACTTGAAAGTACTCCTTGTATTGGACAGTCACACCTTTTTACTGATGCCTGGGTGGAGCAGAGACTTGGTAGTGTGATGGTCATTCCAGAACAACTGGAAATGTGACAACAATTATTGCAAACTTGCTGGGTGTTAAGTGGCCATGTTACTTTATTCTTTGACTGTGCTTTGCAACCTGTATGTACATTGAGTGTTCTGCTTTTGGGAAAGTAAAACCGGCATTAAAATAAACAACATAACAAATGCGGGGGGGGAAATTGGTAGTAGTGAATAGAAACTAGAAAATTGGTAAAGCACACGCGCACACAAATCTATGGCTAGCAGAGTTAAGGATAATACAGACAAGTTTAACTATATTAGGAAAAAAGGAATGCTAACAATGGGATGAGTCCATTATTAAATGGAAATGGTAGAATTTTCATTAATGCTGAAAAGGGAGAAGTGTTCAGTAAATATTTCTGTTCTGTATTTGGGGAAAAGCCAGATGATGTATTCAAATCATATGTTGATACTTTTCCATTCCAACAATAACTAAAGATTATATTAAACAGCAGCTATTAAAGGTGGATATCTTTTAATTAAGCAGGTTCAGATAACTTGCATCCAAACATATTAAAAGAATTGGATGAAAAGCTCGCTGAAACGTTAATGCTGGTGTTTGTGTGTTTATTTTTTTTAACCCAATATGTCTTGGAACACTGGGGAAGTTCCAAAGGACTGGAAGAAAGCTAATGTTGTGCCCATATTTAAAAAAAGTAAATGGGATGGCCCAGGTAATTATAGGCCTATAATCAGCCTGACATTGATTCCAGGTAAAATAAGGGAATGGCTGTTACAGAACTTCTTTATTAATGCCAATAGACATGGGTTTATGGGGGGAAAAAAATCTTGTCAAATTAACCTTCTTTTTATGACATTACAAGTTTCGTTAATAAAGAGAATAGTGTTGATGTAATAGACTTCTGTAGGGCAGTTGACTTGGTAGCATTATGATATTTTGATTAAGAAACTAAAACGATATAAAATCAACATGGCATTGGTTTTTGGCCCTACATTGTTGAACATCTTTGTCAATGACCTGGAAGAAAAACAAAATCATTACTGTTAAAGTTTGCAATGACCCAAAGGTTGAGGACTGGTAAATAATGAAGAGGACAGGTCACTGATACAGAATAATCTGGGTCACTTGTTAAGCAGGGTGCAAGCAAACAATATGGATTTCATTATAGCCATATTTAAAGTCATACATCTAGGAACAATGAATGTAGGCCATACTTCCAGGATTGGGTACTGTATCCTGGGAATCAGTTATTCTAGAAAAATACTTGAGGAGGATAATGGATAATCCGGTGAACACCAGCTCTCAAGGCAATACTCCCAAAAAGGTGACTGTGATCCTTAGATGCTTAAACTCAGTGCTCCCCTGTTCATGTTACCTCTGTATTTGGCACTAGTGTGACTGCTACTGGAATACTTTGTCTAATTCTGTTGTCTGTGCTTCAAGAAGGATGTTGAAACATTTGAGAGAGTTCAGAGAAAAGCCGTGAGAACCACTAAAGGGTTGGAAAACCTGTCTGTTACAACAAAAGATTCAAGGAGTTAAATCTATTTTACTTTATCGAAGAGAGAGATACTGGGTGCCTTGATCACAGCCTGTAAGTATCTACATGTGGAACAGAAATTTGGTACTAGAGGGCGCTTCGAACTAGCAGGCAAAAGTATAACGAGCCAATGGCTACAAGTTCAAGTTAGACAACTTCAGACTAGAAATACTGTGAAAAATTTTTAACAGTGAGGGCAATTAATCATTAGAACAACTTATCAAGAGTTCAGAGTGGTAGCCGTGTTAGTCTGTATCAGCAAAAAGTCTCTAAGGTGCCATAAGTACTCCTCCTCCTTTTTATCAAGGGTTGTGGTGGATTCTCCATTACTAGCAATTTTTACATCAAGATTGGATGTTTTTCTAAATTCTATGCTTTAGCAACCACAGATAAGCAGAAGTTAATTCAGGGAAGTCCTATCACCTGAGTCACGCGAGAGGTCAGATTAGATGTTTATAATGATCCCTCATGACCTAAAAAATCTTATGAATCTTGCAGTTGTGGGTGAGCCTCTGGAAGACAGTATCTTTACTCCCTGCTAAATCTTGTTGGGGCTGATCTTACGCAGTTCCTCTTTATTTTCCTTGGGCAGCGGTTTAGTGAGACAAGAAGTCAGGGATTCTCCTTATTCCTTTGTATACAGCCTCATGGGATATTGGCAACTTCTCTTCCCCAGTTCTGCTAGAGTAGAGAAGGAAGAGGAGGTGATAATGGCTGTGTTCCACAAGTATCACAAGCTGGAACGTATTTTTAATCCCACAGAGCTTTATCACTATAATTAAGGGTGTGTACTTTGCAAAATTGAGTTTCGCTAGCAGAGAGAGAATTTATAAACAGGTTCTTGTGGGTTCAGTTTTTACTGATTAATGCAGATTTTCCCACGAAACTTACAAATTTCAGATTTTCCAGTCTATATTTTTCTTCGGGTGTTAATATCGCATTTCTCTTCTCACTGCCAGTTTTGGATTACTTCATTCTGATTTCATCTTAAGAAATAGTCAGTGCTGACATCAGAAAGCATTACATTAGAAGTGAGCAGCACAACTGGAGAAAATATTATCTAACATTCATTTTAACTTACTGTATTAAAGACAGACAGTAGTGGGGGATTCAGATATTGTCTTTCTGGATTCCTTTCTGACACTCCTATTTAAAAACTCTGTTTCATTCATTCTTTGACTGACCCTTCTGCATTTGCACCATTAGAGGGAGCTTGCCTTTCTCCTACTGAATACGGTAGGATAGCTGTATGCTTAAGTAGTCGTCTTGAAAACATGGATCTTACAACTTAAGTTGATTTTTTTTTTTCCTGTTGGAAACAAACTTGCAGACCCTGTCTTCACCTCAGGAGTTAATTTGTCAGTTATAAAAATTTATGTATGTATTTATAATGTGATATCAGAGGTCTAATAGGATTACATAAGCATACTACCAGTTGAAAGAACTGACAAAATGACCATCAAAATCACTTTGTGGAGACTAATTTATTTATTTTTTATTGTGGTTTGAGGGTTCTCCTTTTTGCAGGATTGATTTTGATCTGTTATGGACAAAATAAAAGATCTGAAACTTACAGTAGTTTTGGATTTTAAATACACCTGCGACCCGATATAACACAAATTCGGATATAACGCTGTAAAGCAGTGCTCCGGGGGGGGGCTGAGCACTCCGGTGGATCAAAGCAAGTTCGATATAACGCGGTTTCACCTATAACGCCGTAAGATTTTTTTTGGCTCCCGAGGACAGCATTATATCGAGGTAGAGGTGTATATGCAAAAAGGATCTAGTTTGTCTTTTGCACCCCAACATGTAGAAATAAGTGGGGCTATGTATTTTGCTAGTCAGAATCCCCTGAATTAAAACATCTGACTTCAGCAACTGGAGCAATGCAGAAAGGAGCAGGTACTTCTTTGTCATCAGACTTTGGATGTAAGAGCATTGAAATCTGCCCCTGCTTATAGTAGTGAATATTCTCCCTTGTGATGTTACATCCAGAAGGCATTCAATTCCTACACAGAGGCTAAGCTGAAAAAGGTTCTGTGGAAAAGGGCTAGGTGTGTGGCTCTGTGAAGGCAATACAGATGGAGAGCGAGAACTACTGGTGATAAGTAACCTATTTTTTTTTTTTTAATCGGATGCAACCTTTCATAAATTGAACAATGATTTTCATACTTTTATATACTAACTATGAATGAACTCGGTGGCTCTCAAACTGTAGTATGTGTATACCAGTGGTCCATAGAAAGCTTCTAATTGGTCCATGGAGCAGCTGCTGTCCTAGTGAAGCATCAGTCAGTGTTCAGCCAATGATGCCTGGGGATAGTTGTAGTGTAGTTTAGGACTCTTTAGGATTTCCAGAGGGGTTTTGGACCAGCTAAATGAAAGAGGGAAAGCGTTTCTGTATGCCCTGCATGGCTGCTGTGAATCTAGGATGTATCTTTGAAAATTCAACAGTGATCAAATTTTCCTGTGATCAAAACTGAGCAGTCAGCACAATTACAGGAGACAAACCACAGAGTGACTCAGAGAGAGAGGGAGCAGGCAACAAGTTGGGATTCTGTATTACTAAGCATCAGTGCAACACCCAAAATGAGGCAACAAACAGCACAGATGCATAAGGGGGTTGTACATGTCTTAATGCAATAACTGAGGTTGCTTGGTTAAGTTTTTATTTTCATCTTTGCTCTTTTATGCTGTCCTTTCCATTGTTTTTTTTCATGTGAAAATGCACTGTACTTGCCACAGGGAAACCGGTTTGCATAGGAGATGGTTTGTAAGAGGATCTTTCTTATGTTTTTCATCATTTGAAATTGTTTACAAGTCATTAAACAAACTATTTAATATTAAGATGTAAAGTGTACATCGGATAACATGGTACCTCCTACTACAGTAGTGCACTAGGAGCACTGTTGTACCAAAAATGAGAATTGTCTTTGGTTCCCTAGAACATTTTAACGTTAGCATACCACTATTTTAAGTGTGTGTAGCACAAACGTTAACGCAGATACCATAGATTCATCTAGTCAAACAGTGCAGTTTCTGTGTGTGTTGTGTTTTGATATGAGAAGTTAGGCAGCATGGTTTATAAAAGAGGTGATAATATATTTAAAATAGCTTTCCATGCTGGGGAGGGGGTCTGTTCATCCTTCAGCATGTGTATTCAACTCCCATTTAAAATTTTCATAATCCAGTCGTTTGGATGTTAACTTGAGTGCCTTGTTTTTATGAGGTAATTGTATTGTGGACTAAACACTGAGGCAGAAGGCGAGGCTGCTTTATAGTCCTGGTTACAGTTACTGTTAACAGGAAGTACCAGCCAATTGTTTTATGCTAAAATTGCTGAAAATTAAATATTTTTGAGACAGCTGCATTAAAAGAGACACTGAGGTGACTGTATTATTTGGTTGTCTATAGAGCGTGTGGGAGTAGCTAATGAGAGGACAGGGATTTGCATACTTTGTGGCTGCTAACAGTTGTGATTGGCTGAAACCAACCATTCTTTTTAATGACACACTGTCTGCATATCATGCTAACCTTTCATGTCAACGTATTATTTCTCTTGAAACAGAGTGGCATGACAGTGCCTGTCATTGGGGACACGCTGTATGTTCTGGGCACCAAAATTACAATAGCAACTTGTTTAGGCTACTCTGGATATCTTTTTTTTTTTTTAAATCCCTGCTCCAGAGGGATCCCATGCATGCTTATTGCACTTGCTGTTTATGGTGCTCAACCCATAGGATCCAGGTACCATCATATGAATGTAAAGTACATCAGGTCTTCTCCCAGACAAGATCATGGCTCTCATCCCCTGCCCCCCAGTAACAAAGCCACTGGCTCAAAAAACCAAAACCTAAACAAACCAATAAAAAACCCCAGGTGACTTGCTTCCCATAGTGCCCAGCCATGATTCTTCCTCCTTCATCTGGTATGAAAGAGAGAGAGCCTTCAGGACAGTGGTATGAGAGCGCTTATATGTTCCCTGTAGGTACCAGGGTTTGGGTTCAGCTTGATCTCTATTGACAGTGAATTCTACCTTCATGGGTCTTACCTGTTTGGAGCTGGGTACCATCAGTCACACACAGCATTCCTGTCAAATGCAGTTGCCACAATGAGTGGGAAAGAGGATGTGTGCAAAAGGCCATTTCTGTATTATTGGGGCTCTAGTATATGCAGAGCTTTAAATATGAGGTCCAAAATCTTGAAATTAGACGTAAAATTTAACTGGCAGTCAAACAGCATGTGAAGCACTGGTGAGTTGTGCTCTCATTGGCCCACACTACCGATACGATGGTCAGCTAAATGTCAAATTGGCCGTGCTTTCCAGGTGGGTTTCAGTGTTCTCTCCCACAGGGTGACACGAGCCTTGAAATGTCGGAAGTATAGCCTATCGTGACTCAGTCAGCATCCGAGAAGAGCGGGTGCAGTCTCTTAGCTGGAGAGTCCAGGAGCAGAGATCAGTCCATCAAGATCCATGTTGGCATTTGGAAGGTAGACTTCTTCATGATGCTGATGTAACTTCATTGCTCCTGATGCTGCTTCCTGTCAACAGCCATCACCTCTGTTTTTGCCTGGATTGAACTCTTAGTTTATTCAGGTCTCTGCTTCAGGCGTTGGGATAGAAGGGCATCTGTACTGTTTTGCATTGAAGAAGGATGCTGATCCACTACAGTTCCGTAGTTTCTTGCAATATCCTTTCAGTGGCTTCACGTGTTTGACCAGAAGGACCAATAGTGCTGATCCCTCTACTGGTAAGGGGCTTTCAGAGAAGAACTGTCTGACCCCTCTCTGAAGGAAATGAATGAAGCCTGCCTAATGCAACCACATCCATCCTTACCAGGCCATCAGGGTAGGTAAGGCCACCAGTAAAGCCAACAGCATTAGCCAGGATGTCTGATTTTTGTCCATAGCCGCAAGGCGATCATCCATCAGAACAGTCAGTGCTGTCTTTGTGCTTGACTGCAAGGGATCCAAAATATTAGAGAAGGAAATTCAGGTGTTTCTGGAATTGTTTCCCTACTCGAGTGCCTGTCATTTAGTGCTACTGGATGCATGCCCTCCCTCAGTGAAGCACTCCTGATCTGTCAGCAGTTGATTCAGACAGTCAAATATTCCAACATGATGGAGGAATGGTGGGGCAAAGTAGATAACGAAGCACTGGCAAATGGTAACAATACAAACACTGAAGATAAACCTCAGATTGAATGGAATTTTGAAGTGGGCATATGTATGGAAATGGTAGGTAAGATAGCAATCAAAAACCCTGTTAAGGCACACCTCAGTGGTGCCCCTAGGAGGTAGCCTTACTGACTGGCTGTTAATTCCTAGCCAGGGTTTGTAGTCAGCTGAGGAGCTAACTAGAAGCAGCTAAGGCTATTTTGCTTCAACACCTTAAATGGTGTGTTACATCCAGAAAAGAGAAAATCACAGGGGAAGTGGTAAGCAGAAGCCAAGCATGGAGATTTGGGGAAATATGAGACTCTCTACATGGTTTGTATTATAACTTTATATTTATCAGTTTGCTTGTTGTGGGGAGAAGGGGTTTAAAGAAAAACAAACCACCCTACATCAAAGAAATGCAGTTGAAGACTTTTTTGCCAAATTGATATCCACTTGGATTGAAATGCAGAATGGTGAAGGAGATTTGTCCCAACTCACAGGGGGACTTCCTTTTTCATTGCTCCGCTCCTCGTTCTGTCATATGGACCAGCATACTTATTGCTGGTTTACACATGGCTGTGTGTAAGTTGTGTGTTGGCATTGATCCATTTCTGAAAGCTGCGTACCTCTTGCCCAAATCTCCGTGGCAGAAGTTGCTTACGCTGCTGACCAATAGAGTTTTCTTTCTCCTGTGGCAGGGAACTTTGTTTAATAAAGGGAGCTGTTTGGCATGAGGAACGTTTTTTTTCTTATTTGTGCCCCTCCTTTCTCTCTCTTTATTTTTAATGATGGCATATGGAAGCTATTTACACTGGAGCGTGCTTTGCTCTGGTGAATGAAAATGTTGGAATCCCTGCAGTATCATTCCGGATGCCTTGTGTAAGCAGGCCAGCTGGCTTTTATTTTTATTTTTTTTAAGGGAATGTCTGTGATAAGTTACATCAGTGTGGAGGAAATATTACCATCTGTGTGAGCAGTTCAGCTGGTTTATTTCTTTGCACCCTTTGTACTATGAACTTCCCAAAACATTTTCAGATGTTTTTAGTTGGGAGAGGGGGTTCTTTACATAGATCACTCAGCACTTTGCGGAATCGTTTAGCGGTACATTTGTCGAGGTGAGCAGATTCTGATGCGTGCCAAGAAAAGAAGGGGGAAGTGCAAATGAGTTCTTGCTTTATAACTAGAATTAATTTTAGAAACTCTTCATCCAGTGGCTAAGCCTTCTGAGAAATCAAAGCATCATGTCTCTGGTATGGCCGGGACGAACTTTTAACTGGAGCCTTGAGCCACTTTCCACACAGGAACAAATTATTTTATTTGTGGGTTTTGTTTTGCAGAGAGTAAAAGGGAATCTAGTTTGTTTAGCTTTTCTTAAAACCTTGAGTAAGCTCTGAAGGTGAAACGAAACTTTCAGACAACAGAGAGGGGAGAACTTAAATTGTTTGACTCTTCTCCTTCTGCCATCTCCAAATATCCTGCATCTGCGTCCTGAGGCAAAGGCTGACATGCAGTGGTGGAAGCAGCCTGCTATCCACTCTTCCGAGAGTCCCGTGGAGAGATCCTCCTATCTGACTGAGCCTGACACTAATGGTAAATGCCACTGTTCCACAGCATGATCGGAGCAGAGTGAAGGGTTGCATTAGTCTGTGTCATTGTTATCGGGGGAGCAGCTGAGGAAATTAGCTACCTGGATGGCTGCCAAGCAAGAGTCAGAGAGTCACATTTTAAATGTATTATTATTCTAGCCAGATGATACTAGTGCCTTGGGATTCTAGATCAACCTTCTGGAACCCAATGGGAATAAGCAGATAGAGTAAATGGAGTTCTGCAATGGGACACTTCACTAATCAGTTTTCCATTCTACGTGAGACTAGCATGGAGATGTTTGTTTTGGGCAGAGAGAATACGTAGCAGTCTCCAGAGTTTTTGTTTCTGACTCGTGTCTCTGAGAGCTGTTGTTGTATTTGCACTTATTTCCCCAGGGACATCTCATTTGTATTTCAGCAGTGAGCATCTTGTGTATGAAATGTTGGAAAAGTTTTTGTTTAACCCAGTGCTGCCTTTTCTTTCCATTCAAAATGTTGGTGTGATTCCATTCAAGGAAAGGTGCCTCTCTTTCAAAAACATTATTTTAGAGATTAAAGGAAAAAGCTTCTAATGCTACACACCTGTGGCTAAATTGATCTGACCTTAAGTTTTGATGCTCTTAAATGTTGTGGGTATTGTCAAGTTTTGGTGGTGGTGAAATATTTTTGAAAAAGAGAAATGAAATAAATCAGTTCTGATATTTTGAAAGCCTTCCAATCGTTTTAGGACTTGTATCAAACTGGGCAAGTCTGAGTGAGTGGATGAGGCACCTGGACACAAGCCCAGCCCACAAAGGAGCTGCAGTCTATGAAGTAAATCAAGTGAAATTGCTTTCAAACTGCAGTTGGCCCACATGTCCTGGTGATATTTCACGATGGTGGAAAATAGGGACGGTATAAATATACTTGTCTCCAGAAAGTAGCCATGTACTCTCAGCCAGTTGATACCAGCAGTTAAGAGGATTTCCACAGCTCACCCCCTACCCTCAGTTCTGGGTCAATTTTTACAGCTTCTCAGAGGTCCCTTTTTATCCCTAACATCCTGCCATAGGTCAAATGGATGTTTATTGCTAATGGGTTGAGTTCCTTTTTGAGTTTCCACTTCTATTAATACTTTGTTTGCAGGATATATTTTCAGAAATTTTGTCCTCACAGGTGTTAAGCAAATTATAGAAGTATGGGCTGGATGAATGGACTATAAGGTGGATAGAAAACTGGCTAGATCGTTGGGCTCAACGGGTAGAGATCAACGGCTCCATGTGTAGTTGGCAGCCGGTTTCAAGTGGAGTGCCCCAGGGGTCGGTCCTGTGGCTGATTTTGTTCAATATCTTCATTAATGATCTGGAGGATGGCGTGGACTGCACTCTCAGCAAGTTTGCAGATGACACTAAACTGGGAGGAGTGGTAGATACGCTGGAGGGTAGGGACAGGATACAGAGGGACCTAGACAAATTAGAGGATTGGGCCAAAAGAAACCTGATGAGGTTCAACAAGGACAAGTGCAGAGTCCTGCACTTAGGACGGAAGAATCCCATGTACTGTTACAGACTAGGGACCGAATGGCTAGGCAGCAGTTCTGCAGAAAGGGACCTAGGGGTCACAGTGGACGAGAAGCTGGATATGAGTCAACAGTGTGCCCTTGTTGCCAAGAAGGCTAACGGCATTCTGGGCTGTATAAGTAGGGGCATTGCCAGCAGATCGAGGGACGTGATCGTTCCCCTCTATTCGACATTGGTGAGGTCTCATCTGGAGTACTGTGTCCAGTTTTGTGCCCCACACTACAAGAAGGATGTGGAAAAATTGGAAAGAGTCCAGCGGAGGGCAACAAAAATGATTAGGGGGCTGGAGCACGTGACTTATGAGGAGAGGCTGAGGGAACTGGGATTGTTTAGTCTGCAGAAGAGAAGAATGAGGGGGGATTTGATAGCTGCTTTCAACTACCTGAAAGGGGGTTCCAAAGAGGATGGATCTAGACTGTTCTCAGTGGTACCTGATGACAGAACAAGGACTAATGGTCTCAAGTTGCAGTTGGGGAGGTTTAGGTTGGATATTAGGAAAAACTTTTTCACTAGGAGGGTGGTGAAGCACTAGAATGGGTTACCTAGGGAGGTGGTGGAAACTCCTTCCTTAGAGGTTTTTAAGGTCAGGCTTGACAAAGCCCTGGTTGGGATGATTTATTTGGGAATTGGTCCTGCTTTGAGCAGGGGGTTGGACTAGATGACCTTCTGAGGTCCCTTCCAACCCTGATAGTCTATGATTCTATAATAATGTATTTAGCAAAGACGTATATTAATGCACTATTAGAATTATGAATTTAAACACTTAAGAAATGCAGAAGTAGTAGGTGCCAGTTACAAAACTGTGTGTAGTTAAGGCAACAAACTAGGTTTCCATTACAATTCTGTTTCTTTTGCATGCTAATAACTTTTCTAAACATTTCACCATTCTGGGCTTGAAATTTCCATTTTAGTCTCTGCTCCAAGAGAGAGGGGCGGGTGGGTGTAACTGGAAAAAAACCTTTCATTCATTTGGGTCATGAGATGAAGTTTGAACCTTGTGCTGGGCAGAGTTCCCAATGAGGTCTTTGCTTTGTTGGGCTGGGGATTTGAAAATATAAAGTTTGGTTTTTTTTATATTGACTGAAAAATGTATACGTGCTGAGAGGTTAGCAAATACTGATGAAACCATGGTCCCTCTGTAATTCCACTAAACATTCTCTCTGACCAGGATACTTGGCGGCTTCTGCTGTCAGTCTAAAATTTACATAAGGGAGTTAATGTCTCCTTGAAATATGCGCACACGCACAATCCTTTTAAAAATAATAATAAAGCAGATCCCACAAATAAAGGTTTCTAAGAAATGTTTGCAGATTATAATCTTTCATTTAAAAAATGCTGCACCTGTCGTGGATAAATAGAAAACTTTGGGCTTCAGCGTTCTGTAGCATTGCATTCATGGAAGCTTCAGTGGAGAAGAGAATTAAATAGTCACCAAATTCATCCACATGTTGAAAAAGATAAGAAAGAATAGAATGAACACTGCATGTTTAGATCACTTTGAAGTCTGGGATCTCAAAGCTCTTTATGGTCACTCTGCAGCTGTGTTTATGTTCATTTGATTCCAGGTTAGAATGCAATTGTCATGCTGCATTGACACAAGGGCTGTCAGTCCTTTGCATGCCATGTCCTTATAGGCAGTTACTTTCAATTACTTCTCCTTGGTGTGCTCCAGAATATTTGTCAGGTCTGCCCCGGTGCTTCCAGAGGGGTACTACAGGAACTGAATCATCAGTGTATGGGGTTATTCTGGCATTTGAGAAGGACCGTGCTGCAAAGTGCCTCAGCAAATCTGCATGAACATTGTAGCAAAGAGAGAAGAAACGAAAGCACAGTTACAGTTTCTCCCTACCCCCAGATAAAGTCTCATAACTGGGGTCCTGCCAAATTCATGGTCCATTCTGGTCAATTTCACAGCCATAGGATGTGAAAATTAGTTAATTGCATGTTTCCAGATATTTACATCTGAAATTTCAAGGTATTAGAACCGTGGGGGTCCTGACCCAAGAGAGGGTCGGGAGGGGGGGAGGATGTCCGAAAGCTGTTGTAGGGGGGACATGGGATCTGAAGGCAGCACCACCGGAGCTTCCTGCAGCCACAGGAGGGTGCCAGAGGTGTAGGTGGGTCTGATCTCCCCCATGCTGGGAGTGCCCCAGCCGGGGGCTCCTAGCTGCTAGTCCCAGCCAGGGTGGGTTGGGACAGGACTTGCTCTTCCCCTGCATGGCTGCTCTCTGGGGGAGATCAGACCTACCTACACCTCTGGCAGCCTCTTGGGCTGCTGCCCAGTCCCAGAGCTTCCTGCAGCTGCAGGAGGTACCTGGAGATGGGTCTGATCTCCCTCCAAGTGTGGTCATGCTGGGGAAGAGCAAGTCCCTCCCCAGCCCGGCTGGGACTAGGAGCCCCTGTCTGGGGTGCTCCCAGCAGCATGGGGGGAAATCAGACCCACTTCCGGCAACTTCCTGCAGCTTGGGTAGGTATCCAGAGGTGGATCTGATCTCCTCCCCAGAGTGGCTGTGCAGGGGAAGAGTAAGTCCCATCCCAGCCCAGAGGGGACTAGCAGCTGGAGCAGGGGGCATGGTAGGAGCCCTCGGTTGGCAAGTCCCCCCCCCCCCCCCCCCCCCCCCGCAGACCTGTCCCTCCCCTACAATAGCTAGATTTCACGGGGGAGGTCTGATTTCATGGTCCATGACACTTTTTCCACAGATGTGAATTTGGTAGGGCCCTACTCCCAACACAGAGATTAAGAATTGCTGCATAGCAACTTTGAAACAACAGGCCTGGGGCTTTTGTAGAGGGAAATCCAACTACTTCCCATGCTGAGACTCAGCAAAACTATTCTTATGTGTACCTCTGTAAGGAAACTACCACGGAGGAAGATTGACCTTGTAGTTAAAGTACAGGACTGGAACTCAGAAGAACTGGGTTCATGTCTTTGCTGTGCCACGGGCTTCTTGTGTGACCTTGGGTGAGTTACTTAGACCTAACGTTTAAAAAAGGTGATACGTGAATTTTTGGTATCTCTTGTTTTGGGTATCCAAACCTTAAAGGAACCTAATTTTCAAAAAGGATTGACTGAGCAACCACCAAAAACTTGGACATCTGCAATCACTGATTACTTTTGAAAAATTAAGTCTTAGCCTCTCTGTGTCTCCGTTCTCATCTGTAAAACGGGGATAATGATCCTCTTGGACATGGGGGTGTTGTCTCTGTGGTAGTGCAATTACAACCTCAGTGTCAGCAAGTATTTGGTTTTCACACATGCCCACCAACAATGTCACTGTCATGGGAAGTTTGCTATGTGTCCCATAACTTGTTTCCTTGCTTTTTAGGATTTGCGTTGGGGGGAAATATTGCAGTTATCCCGAATACCCTTTTTTATACAAGGATTTTGTCTATGGAATCTTATATAAATGATAGAGCACTCTTCGTTTGTGTAGTTCTTTAGAGATTAAAAAGACCCCAAAAATTTTAAAGTAACCTAGGACATGAAGATAGACAATTAACTTTCTCTCTTAGGCTGTAAGATGGGGATATTGATATTTACTTGTATTGCAGAAGTGTTGTGCAGATGAATTAATGACTACAGAACACTGAAAATATAACGCTGTCTATCAATGTTAAGTATTATGATTTAGTTTCTGTTGCTTGCTGTAACCCATTACTCTTCTTTAGTCTTCCCTAGTATTTGGTCTAAAAATAAAGTTTTGCGGTATTTTTTTTTTTTTCTGGGTTGCATGCCCCCAAAGAGGTTTTCAGAAGTTTGCCATCTCCTCTTAATTTGTTGCTCTTGATGGTAGAGGTATGAACCTGAAAGCATTAATGTCATGAACCAAGAGACAGGCGTCTTATGTTAAATGGGCAGGTGACTCTCTGTTTTGAGAGAAGCTCATGTTCAAGCATTCAGAAGTCCTTAACTGCTGAGTTCAAGAGAGCTGATCATAACATGCTAGCTTTTGAAAGCTGCTTCTTGTGAAGAATCATTTATCCAGTGTCTGCATTGTCACTTTGTGTTCAGGTGTCACTTGATGCTTGTCACTTGTCTTAATACATGATACCTGACCTGCTTGTGTTCCAGACAAGGCTGGTGCATTCTCCCTGATCAAACTGGGCCTACTTAATTGTACCTCTCTCTCTTTGCCCTGTCCTACGGATACAGATGGAGGCAGCTATGACATTGTTAACGATGTGTCTAGCCCAGCAACAGGGGACTACCATTCTCAGCAAAGATCTGCTAGACACAACTGGGAAATGAACTACCAAGAGGCAGCAATCTACCTCCAGGTGAGGCCTGCTATTCAGTGTTGTGGTAGAAGTATCCACCCTGTGTTTGAAATTGCTCATCAAGGGCTTGTGAACAGGGGAGTAACCCTTTGATGTGTAAATTGGTAATGTGGACTTTTAAATCATGATCATTATTAAATATAGAAAGCTGTATTTGTGAAGTTTCACGGTTGCAGGGTTGGTTCTCTAAATGGGAGTGACTCCTTAGGGTACGTCTACCCTTACCGGAGGGTGCGGCGGCAGGCAGTCGATGTTCTGGGATCGATCCAGCGCGTCTGGTTAAGACGCGATAAATCGATCCTGGATCGATCCCGGAAGTGCTCGCCGTCGACGCCGGTACTCCAGCTCGGCGAGCAGAGTACACGGCATCGACGGGGGAGCCTGCCTGCCGCGTCTGGACCCGCGGTAAGTTCGGACTAAGGTACTTCGAATTCAGCTACGTTATTAACGTAGCTGAATTTGCGTACCTTAGTCCGAAGTGGGGGGGTAGTGTAGACCAGGCCTTACAGTTAGAACAAAAGATGAGGACTTGAAAGATTTAGGTTCTATTCCTAACTCTGCCAGACTCACTGTGTGATCCTGAGCAAATCATTCAATCTCATTTAAGTCTAATGTGAACTCATGTTTACATTGGAAGTTCGCTGAGTTAATACATTGTCTGATTATGGCACATACTGTAGGCTAAGCCCTTCAGATCCAAGAATTATTCTTGTTGCTGTCTTGACCAATTGCCATATTGATGATGTCCTTGAAATGAAGTAGACATAACTTAAATAGCACTCGATTGTTTATCCAAATTAGCAGCTTCAGGCTAGAGTTTGCTATCTGAATAAGAGGGCATAGCAGCCCAAGAATGTTCTGAATTGGTTAGTTACCAAAAGACAGAATTTGGCTCTTTTTCATTCTGCAAGTTTGTTTTGGGTCAGGCCTGGATAAGAATGCCCTGCTGATGTAAAGCTAGCTCTGTCTCTGAGTGGGAGCTTGTGTTTCATCTGGTTTAGGTTTTTTTTTGTCCTGTTTGCAATCTGGATCGCCAAACTGACTGTTAACATATAAACAGTTAAACACAACATGAGCTTAAACTTAACTATTGAGAATTGGCTCTTTCCTTGTGAGATGATTAAATAGGACGAAGTTGTTACATAAGAACGACCATATTGGGTCAGACCAAAGGTCCATCTAGCCCAGTATCCTGTCTTCCAACATTGGCTAATGCCAGGTGCCCCAGAGGGAATGAACGGAGCAGGTAATAATCAAGTGATCCATCCCATCGCCCATTCCCAGCGTCTGGCAAACAGGGGCTAGGGACACCATCCCTGCCCATCCTGGATGCTGGACGTATCCTCCATGAGTTTATCTATTTCTGTTTTGAACCCTGTTATAGTCTTGGCCTTCACAACATCCTCTGGCAAAGAGTTCCACAGGTTGACTGTGCATTGTGTGAAGAAATACTTCCTTTTGTTAGTTTTAAACTTGCTGCCTATTCATTTCATTTGGTGACCCCTAGTTCTTGTGTTATGAGTAAATAACACTTCATTATTTACTTCCTCCACACCAGTCATGATTGTATAGACCTCAATCATATCCCCCCTTAGTTGTCTCTTTTCAAAGCTGAAAAGTCCCAGTCTTGTTAATCTCTCCTCATATGGCAACCGTTCCATACCCCTAATAATTTTTGTTGCCCTTTTCTGAACCTTTTCCAATTCCAATATATCTTTTTTTTGAGATGGGGCAACCACATCTGCACACAGTATTCAGGATGCGGGCATACCATGGATTTATATAGAGGCAATATGATATTTTCTGTCTTATTCACTATCCCTTTCTTAATGATGCCCAACATTCTGTTTGCTTTTTTGACTGCCGTTGCACATTGAGTGGATGTTTTCGAGAACTATCCACAATGACTCCAAGATCTTTCTTGAGTGGTAACAGCTAATTTAGACCCCATCATTTTATATGTATAGTTGGGATTGTTAGCTCACATTTATAGTGTGGATCACCTCTTAATGGAAAAACTGTCCTGTGGACCTGACCTCACCTCCCACTCCTGACCACAAGTACCAACCTCCCATCCATAATTGCTTAACATCCTCATAGTAACTGCAGCAATTGCTTGCCTTACCTAGAAATGTAATTTTAGGGACGTATATAACATATATTTAACTGTCCCAGTTGGAAAAAACTAGCCAGCACCAGGTGATGACTGCAGACAAACCAGCAAGTGCTCTGCAGGTCACCACTGGTCCACAGTGTGAGAAACTCTAGCTTAAACAATAGAAGTGGCTGCTTGATGGTCCTATATTGGAAGACTGAGAACTATTTAAACGTGAGCTCATTGGAACCGGAGCAGTCTCTTTCTTACGGGCTAAAGTAGTAGTAAAGCTACTGCTATAAATCGGTTGCAAGCAAACTGTTGGAGTGGAGTAACTGAACTTTTAATGTTGTTAAGATGCTGAAGCAAGAGGGAATGACACATCAGCATGTAGACCACTTTAATTTTTCATGGTCTCCAGCTTCCCACATTATTTTCCAGAATGTACTGGACAGTATTTGTGTTCTACAAAAGGATGTTCCTTGCACAGTCATTTTGCAAGGTCAGGATAAGAAACCATGACTGTTAACCAGCTGGCCCTGAGCTTATCTGAGTTCTCTAGAGTTCTGTCCTGGATACATTGATCAGTTTGATGTGGAAGTCACAAATGTGGAAATAATTAAAAATAAACAAAACCCCAGAGTTTATTTGAAGTGTTAGCTAAGTTTCTTTGGCTACCCTGCAAAATGACCTGGACACTTCCTTTTCCTAAGAAACTAATAGCTTTCTAAGTGGGAAGCTCACAGCTCTTAATGTATTTTGTACTACTGAAATATACATACAGAAAAAGTGGGGTGTGCCTCGTGTATAATATATGCAATGTCACCTAGTGGCTAGAGCATGGCCTTGGGACCCAAAGCTTCTGAGTTCTAGTCCTATCTCTGCCAGTTGAAGAAGACACTTAACCACTCAATGAATCAGCTTACCACTCTGTAAAAAGGGAATAACACTACTTCCCTCACAGGGCAATTGTGAAACTAACTTGATGTATGTAAGATTTGTGTTCCTTGGATGGAAGGTGCTCTTGTAGTGTAAAACATTACTAATGTTGCTGCTATTATTTTCTATAGGAAGGAGAAAACAATGATAAATTCTTCACCCACCCCAAGAATGCCAAAGCACTGGCTGCCTACCTCTTTGTACACAATCACCTTTTCTACCTAATGGAGCTGATCACGGCACTGCTGCTCCTGCTGCTGTCCCTCTGCGAGGCCCCTGCTGTCCCCATTCTTCGCCTTGGCATCTATGTACGTAGTTCAGTCACAGAATGATGACGTGAGTGGATGGGCACAGAGAGAAGGCAGCAGCCCCAGAAATACCATCTGGTTTGTTTAAGGGCATGGGGGGAGCAGAAGCAGTGTTGTTTTGCACTGGATATGGATAGAGCAGAATTCCTTTTCCATGAGATCAGGCTCACTCAGGTCAACGAGCAAGACAGGACATATGTATGATGCTTTTAAAGGTCACCATCATCCCAGACCATACTACCCATGATGTATTCAAACAGAATCATTAGCAGCTCTTAGAATGCAAACATTTCAGATCTTTGTCCCCTGGTATGTTTGAGAATACCGTTCTAATCCCAGCTCTTGCTCAGATTCCTCCTGTAATGTGGACAAGTTGTTGAAGCTCTATGCCTCAGTTTCCCAAGGTTTATAATGGATATAAAGATATTTATTTTGCTTCTCCGTGTTTGTGAGAATTCATTTTAAAGTGCTTTGAAGCTTTATGGTTAGATTTTTTTCAAAGGCCCAGCCTCCCTTTCGGTGGGTGTAGCGTATCTGCAAAAATGAATTATGAGTGCAAATCAGATGACTTTGTGGCTACAGATCAGATAGTGAGAAGTGCAAGCACTCTGATTTCTGAGTGCAGCTTGCACCTGCAAACAGAGAAGCTGACCCTAACAATTAAGTGCTACGGGTTATTACCCTGGTTGTTCAGGGTGCTATTTCTGATCATAACTTTTTCATATATGCAAGCTCTTTTTCCATTCAGCTCTTATTCCCGTACTGCATTGGGAGGTATATGTCAGACTTGGATCTTTCAAAAAAAGCCATTTCTTAGTTACAGATGTGCAAAAAGTGTACTGAGGTAATTACATGGAAATAAATACTTATCACACATCAGTAGCTCATCAAAAATGGCAAAATAGTTTTCATTGACTGTTTTTTATCACACATTATTTCTGGGATAACACCAAACAGAGAACATTTCAATCAAAGGTAACCCTTGTTAGAGAAAATGCTAAGTGATATGAGGCTGGATTTTTCCAAAGTGCTCAGCAGCTGTTGTCAATTAATGCTGAACATTAATCTAACCCTTAGAATATTAGTGCCAGGCTAACTTTAAGAATGTTTAAAAGACAGAGGACTGTTTATTCTGATTGTGCAGATGTTTTCAATATATATTCAGGTCTTCTATCTCTGTAGAAAAAGCCTGACTGCTACAAAGCAGAGGTTTGTTACAGAAGTCACGAGCTTCTTGAGAAGGGAGGGTAAAACTGGTTTCTGGAACCAGTGGAAATGAGAGGTAAAATTTATTGGTGGTCTGATTGCAGATCCATGCCACCCTGGAGCTCTTTGCGTTAGTGGTTGTGGTCTTTGAACTTTCTATGAAGATGAGATGGATGGGCTTCTACACCTATATCAGACACAAAAGAACCATGGTTAAGGTAAGCTGCCTGCCCCGCTGCCTGCCCCACTGCCTGTCTGTCTTCAATATTATTTCTCCTTCAATGTCTTCTGTAACCAAAGAACCAGAATAAATATTGGGCGATTAAATATAGGGCATTTATTGAGTTCTCCCAACTTCCATCTGATATTATGTGACTATTGTCCATGTCTGAATTTTGGGGTTCTTTTCACCTCCTTAAAATCTCTTTCCCTGGTTATCACAGTCACAAAACTCTGCAACACAGCTGGTATCCCTGTGTACTATCTATGAACTTGTACCACTCTAGATACACTTTCACAACTTTTGTTTCCTCCGCTCCGCGAACGCTATTCCATTGTCTGGCTGTTGGGAAATGGCATAAGAGTAATGCAGGCCATGCTTTCTCTGTCTGTGCCTGAACACTACAACTCTGCTCTTTTGCTTTTCTCTATACTGGCTGTCAAA
The DNA here is from genome assembly GCF_002925995.2 of Terrapene triunguis. NCBI lineage: Eukaryota > Metazoa > Chordata > Testudines > Emydidae > Terrapene > Terrapene triunguis. The sequence continues at coordinate 4,265,873 of NW_020665302.1, forward strand.
CTTACAGTTCAGCCAACTTTAAGAAGATTTTTGTCTCACTAATCGGGAATAGGGAGGGAAGAAGAGGAAGTTACCTTTGTAATGCTGATCACTTCCCCTTTTTTCCCCTCCTTGCAGACCTGTGTGCTGTTAGTGCAGTTTGTAGAAGCAATAGTGGTTTTGGTGCGTCAGACCTCGCACGTCCGGATAACAAGAGCTTTGCGGTGTATCTTCTTGGTGGACTGTCGCTACTGTGGAGCGGTCAGAAGGTGACTGGCTACCTGGCCAACTGGCTGATTCCTGCAGTCATGGCTGAGAAGGAGATCAAACTAAAGCTTTGTGGTTGTCCAGGCCTTTTTCATAGAGACTTCATATTTACCCTGGAGATGTGTGAGAAAGCAGAATAGTAGCAAGGCAGTCTCAGAAATGTTACTGTACCTTTGAATTCTCGTGTTTTGGCCCTATTGGGAGGCAGTATATCTTAACCCTGCAGAAAGAAATTGACATGGTGAAACTTGTATCACATGCGTTACCTGAAAACTGACTGCAAAGAAACTAAATATGCCTTGGAAAACGACTAGATGTTCTGGGGATGGTGTAGCATTGTACTGCTGCTTGGGAGACCTGGGTCTAGGGAATGAGTTTGAGATTCTTATTTCTCAGAGCTAACAGAACTTAACAATGTGCTAGAAATCCTGAGCATTCACTTCAATGATTGGGAATGGAGAGATGGAAAAAGACTGACTAGATACTCCAGTTTATTGGCTTGCCAGTGTAGAATTGATCCATCCTCACTTTCTGGTGCACATGCACAGGTTGCAGTTTTAAAATGTGGAGTAAATGTTTCCTCCTTTTCAGAAACCTGCGACAGATCTTCCAGTCTCTCCCTCCTTTTATTGACATCCTCCTCCTCCTCCTTTTCTTCATGGTGATTTTTGCCATCCTAGGTAAGTTGCCTTTGTGAAAAGTTAAGCTATCTGCTTTCTTGTATGGTACCTTGCAATAATTATTGTCTGTGTGCCACAAAAGAGCAGGGGGGAATGTAAAGCTGAATGGACATAAGATGTCTTGACGAGCGCTTCACTTCCTTTCTGTCTGATTCATTTCATAATTAGCTGGGAGGTGAGGGCAGGTGAAGAGTTGGAAAACATAGGAATCAGGGATTTCAGCCCCGTAAGTTAACATCACAAGGGAAATAGGGAACTTTGCCAAAAGGAGTTCTTGTATGCTTTGTGTGCGACTTCCAAGTTCTGCTTAATCAACTTCAGTCTGCAAGTTCAATTTAAACTTCTGAAAATTACTGTCTGTACTGTGCCTTGTACAATGCCACCCTCCAAGAGTCTCAGAGAATTTTGCTTTCCAGAGGGGTCATTTGAATGCATGTTGATAAGTACAAGGAGTTTACAGTATCAGAACTGGCACTGTGTAGCGTATACAATACCTTTTCACCTTCATGGTATTAGAGAGCTGAACAGTTGCGTGACTAAGTATGCCAAGGATGGTGAGCTTTTGGCACGCAGTGCCTCTTCTGCAAAACAGTCACTGCCCAGCCTAAGGGTCAGCCAGTGTGACCAAGCTTTCAGCATGCCAGGTCTTCAATCAAATCATGGGACTTTGTTAAATGAAAGAATGCTCTCTGGGTCTCTTGACCCTTGAGCTGGGAAAGGATATGAGGGGATCTTCAACTATGGGGGCAGGTGCCAAATCTTTGGACTGAAGAACCTCTTGCTGTTTTGGAGAAGGAGAGAGAGTAGGGGAGAAAAGGGAATAAGAAGAGCGGGAAGGAGAGAGGAAGCAGAAGTTTGAGAAAGGGAAGAGAATAAAACCAATCAAGATGGAATAAAATCAGTAATGAAAGAGGAAAAAAGAGGAAAGGAATGGCAGATCAGGAAAAAAGGATTCACAAACCCAAATCCTGCTGTCTTCTGCAGAAGCATGTTAGTGCTGGTGACAAGGGCATGGGACACCTTTTTCTGTCCCTCAGCCACCTTCTCTCCTGATATCCTCGGTCTCTCATCTTCCATGCTGCTCCTTATGTTTAGAACAATGTTCCAGATTAATCTGGGATGGGGACTGTGGTCCTGATTCTCACATCTTCTTGTCCTTTACAATTATATAAAAATGTGTGTACAATGCTACCAAATTAGGATTCCCCATTCACTTGCACCCATTTAGCATAGGTATAAATGCTGACACGAGGTGCAGTGGAGAATGAGGTCCTATATCTTCTTCCTCTCTAAAGCACTGTGCACATGCATTATGTTGCATACAGATATTAAATAACAGAGTATTTCGCTGATGTTCTGGAGTTTTATAGCCACGATTTGAGGATAAGGGACTCTGTTATTTTGTTGCTTGAAATTAAATGTCCTTTTTTTTTTTTCTCTCCTCCCCCCCCTTTCCTCCTTTCCCATTTCCTTCTTCCATTTCTCTAGGTTTTTATCTGTTTTCCTCTAACCACTCAGATCCTGTAAGTAAACAACAAATTCTTCAGACTTAGCTTTTTAAGACCCATTTGGTCATCTTGAAAACCAAATTCAAATAGTCTATATATGGGATAGATATTGTCTTTCTCCTGAATGGATTGTCTCTGGGGGTGCAGTTTTAATTGGAGTTAGCAATAAGAAGGGCAGAGGGCCATGACTGACCATTTATTTTTTTTAACGTAGTTAACCAAGGATCAGACCCCAATGGGAAACAGCAAATGATGTCCCCTCAATGTCAGGAAATCCAAAAGGGGACACTACATTTGTCACCCCCTCTTCTTGATGTCTCAATCCTATCAGGGCAAGCCACATCTTCCCCTACCCGCAACTGCATATATAGTGCAGTGCATGACACTGTGGGCTGGCGCGTGATGTGCCTTGCTGCCCTGTTATTAGTGTTTCTGCCTGGATAGGTAAGTGAATATCCCCAATAAAGAGATCCCAGCACAGCTGCTGGCAACCTCTTGTGATACATCAAAACTGGGACACTTGATCACAGGTCTAAGGAAAATAGTACTTTTCCATCCCAAGTGGGAGGCAGTTGGGTCTGCAGAGAAAGAGTGGTATAAGAAACCCTATTCTCGTCCTCCCAACCTATGGGGGCCTTACTGCTCAACAGCCACAGGTTCCAGCTGCCAAGTCTGACCACAGGGTGATGAAAGTATTGGGAGTAACCTACAGGAATGTGCAGACAAGCTTTAATTTTTTAACTCTTCACATGCCACACCTTTCTGTTTGCCTACAGAAGGGGCATGCAATAACATGTCAAGAGCTACTAAGAGAGTTAAGGAATTATAACCTTGACCGTGTCAATGTGGGGCTGGTTTGTATTTGTTTTCTCTTTCAGTATTTCAATACCTTAGAGAACAGCCTTGTGAATCTCTTTGTTCTTCTGACCACTTCAAAGTAAGTCCATGCTTCCTTTTACTGGGGCTCCCTCCCTTCCCCTCACCCCTGGAAAAAGTCTCTCACGGCAAATCTTTTATTTGTGAAACCTCTGGGTCTGCAGTTGTGACCTCTTCTTCGTCTCATGAGAGCAGTGTTTCCCAATGGGGAACCTGTACTTCACTGCAGCCTAATGTTCAATGACCCACATCGAAGGAACTGCTGTAGTTCACCCTTAAGTATTACGAAGCCACTAAAGGGGAAGGATGGACTCATTGTTAAGGCACAAGTCTAAGAATACAGAGGTCTGAGTTATGCTCCTTTGTCTGCCGCTAACACACTATACAGGCATGGGGAAGTCACTTCACCTCTCTGCCTCTTTTTCCCATCTGTAAAATGGGCATAATGATGCTTGTGCATTTTCTAGGATGATTGTGAGGATTAATTAACTTGAAATCCTTGGAATAAGATCTCTGTGAAACTGCAAAATATTACTGTTGATTAAAACATAAATAAACCATAGATATTTTGTAAGTCCCTGTTGCCCATCAAACTTTGGGGATGTTTAGGGATACATAATTTTCACTGCATTTCAAACTCTTGCAGCGAATGTATAGGTTCATAATGTGTATATTGTGTATAGCTACATAGTCTGCATAACCATATGAGGATGTTGATTTGTGTATGCATATACACAGTTCCTGTACATAGTATGATCATCTAGTCAGTGTGAAACGTTGCATGAATGAGACTATTGTGGCTACTAATAAGTTGGCTTGTATCTTTTGGGGGGCAGTTTCCCTGATGTGATGATGCCATCTTACTCCCGGAACCCCTGGTCCTGTGTCTTCTTCATAGTGTACCTCTCCATTGAGCTCTACTTCATTATGAACTTGGTACGTTTCTTACTGCAGCTGGGACTCCCCTTCCTCTCATTTGGATATTGCAGTAGAGTTCTTCACCTGTCACAATGGTTTGGTAATAGTGCCTGTTATCTTTTGTGTTGTAATGACAGGGCCTATCTGATTAAAAACAATTAGCCCTCTTCCCCCTGTTCTCCTGAGCTTACTGTCCAGTATGAACAGGCACTATACAAACTTCTTTATGTGCCTCTCATTAATGGTAATAGGAGCTGTATAGCCAAATACCTATGCACCATTTAAAAAATGTAACTGTGGGTGTGTGCTCTTGTTAATCCTTTGGTGTCCAGGTTGCTTAGAGATTCTTATTAACTCTACTATACTTTGCATTAGCACAGCACTTAGCAAAATCTATACTGCTGGCATCTATTGTGCCTCTCTGTGGTGCTTATTCATAAGTGTCCAGACGCCATGTGGCAAAAGAGGCCATATGCTGTAACGATCAAAGCCTGACTTCCGCTTTGTCTCATCTGTTTCTTTTCAGCTTCTTGCTGTGGTGTTTGACACGTTCAGTGATATTGAAAAGAGGAAGTTCAAGTCCCTGCTGCTGCACAAACGCACAGCCATACAACACGCCTACCGCCTGCTTGTCAGCAAGCAGGTAGGGGATATTCATATATGTGCAAGAAATACTCAGCCTGTGTCACTGGAAGCTGTCACTGACCCCCACCAGTAGCACATCAGAAGAAATTGAGTGTTTAAAGAGGTGGTGTTCCACCAGCAGTAATTGATGACAAAGTTCAGTGTGATCAAAAACCTGAAGGATTCAATAGATACAGGACGGCTAAGTGACAGCTAAAGGGAATGTTAAGCCTAGAAATATATTTTGCAGGTTGTACACACACAGGGAGAAGAGGGATGATTTAGCATGGTGAATTGAGGGTATAACGAAGAGTAATGGAATGAAATTGAAACAGGAAAGCGTAGGTTAAAGTATCCGGGCAGTGAGCTCGGTTAGGCTGTGGAGCAGTTTCCCAAGGGAAGTGGTGGAAGCCCTATTGCTTGGCACTTAAACTGGACAGAACTTCAGTGCAAGATTGTTCTCTGTTCTTCCACTGACCAGGAGACCAAGCAGAGAAGCTAATCCCAGGAGACTTTTCCTCTAGCTAGGTTCTAGAGCAGTGGTTCCCAAACTGGGGTTCACGAACCCCTGGGGGTTCGCAGAACGTTACAGGGGGTTTGCCAGAAAAATTTCACTAATGGCAGACAGAGGACCCCAGGCATTGGAGACAGCGGGTGGGACCCAGTTGCAGGGCAGACACCCCGAGCCCCAGGGAGAGTGGGGCCGGGCAGTTGGGGCTGGCAGCCCGAGTCCCGGCGGTCAGCAGGGGAGCCGGCAGCCCGAACCCCAGCGCTCTGCGGGGGGCTGACAGCCTGAGCCCCAGGGAGAGCGGGGCCGGGCAGTTGGGGCTGGCAGCCCGAGCCCTGCCCCCGTCAGCGGGGGAGCCGGCAGCCTGAACCCCAGCCCGAGCCCCAGGAAGAGCCGGGCCGGGCAGTTGGGGCATCCATCACACTGAGGAAATTTAAACTTAAATCCCTGAAAATATTCATTTTTAGGAGGCGGTTCACGAGATTTCACAATTTAGTGAAAGGGGTTAGTGAGCTGTTAAAGTTTGGGAAACACTGTTCTAGAGTAATAAGTGAGTGTGTGCCTTCTAGAGGTGGTAGTAACGGCATCTTATCCTGACATTTAAATCTTGCTTAGAAGCAGTCCTAAGAGAGAATTATATGTTCCTATATGGCCTATATGTTCCTGTGCTTCCTCCTACAGCATCACTTATGGCAACTCCTTTCTGTGTTTCTAGAGACCATCTGGTATCTCCTTCAAGCAGTTTGAAGGGCTGATGCGGTTTTATAAGCCTCGGATGTGCGCCAGAGAACGTTATCTAACTTTCAAAGCACTGAATCAAAGCAATACAGCTTTAGTCAGGTAGGATGCTGCTGCTGTAACCTAGAAAAGGGACAGCATTTTACAGGATTCATGACACTCTGGGTCCATACCATACGTCAGAGGGAATGGTGTGGCTTATCAAGGAAAATCAATCCCAGAATGCAGGCTTAGATGCAGCCTGGGGTTGGGGAACACTTCTGGGATTCTTGAACTTGGGCTTGAAAGGGGTGTCGAAGTGATAATCCCCTGCTGCTTTATGATCTGCCGGTCAATGGGTGGCTTTCCCTTCTGCCCCATTGGAGAGACAGTACTGCGATGACAGCCATTAAGCAGAGGGAGATAGGTGAAAGACAGAGGTCCTTGGAAACAGAGGACCTTATTTGGATATGAGACCCAAAGAAAGGAGAACTTCTGCACATGCAATGCAACTTTAGCTTAACACGTTCTCAGTTAACCGGCAATTGGTTATGTCCTCTGGCATTTCACGAAAGCATCACTCTCCTGGAGTTCCGAAAAACACTGCAGAACCCTGCATTAAGAGTCAGAGTAATTATTGCTGAATCATGCTGTTGGGTGGGTCCAGTTAACTCCAACCTGGATATAAAGAGATGAGTGTGTTTGTGGGCGAGAGAGACCTAGAATGATAGGACAAGGAAACCCCAAAGGGAAACTCGGGGCATAGCTAAGCTTGGGGTGGAATATTAGGGTGACGCTAATGTGGTTGTAGATAATGGTTTTCATTTCCCAATAAAACTAAACCCCCAGGAAGGGAGTGAATCTGGATGCTAGTTCAGCATCTGTGTGCTCTGTTGAGGATGGGATAGGGACCAAGAGTCAGATTGTTAAAGATGTTTAGGTACCTAAAGGTGCTACTAGGCACCAAGTAAAATTGTTTTTGTTTTTTGTTTTTCAAATCTGCATCTTTAGGTATCTAAACACCTTTAAAAATCTGGCCCAGGCTGATTGTCAGTCATTTTTACTTCATGTGCTTACAGGGTTCTCTCATCTCATATCTTTGCACCAGTTTTATTGTTGCTCAAAAGTTTAAAACTACCTTTTTAAAACAACCAACCAAAACCTAGCAGGAAAGGAATAGTTAGTAGTAAATGAGGAATTAAGATGTGCTTCAAGGATGGTTCAGGTCCAATTATTTGTAAATGGCATTTTACAAACCACACAATTGATCATCCAGCTATCAGCCAGGAGGCTTATGCAAACCTTAATATTGGTGACATCTTACCTTATTTATTTATATGCATGTAGTGCATGCAAGTAAACACTGCCCCTATGAGCTTACAATATAAATGAAATCCTGGTTCCATTGAAGTCCATAGCAAAACTCTGTTTGAGTTCAGTGGAGCCAAGATTTCACCCTAAGACTGTATCAGTCTTTGTCAGGCCTTGCTGCAGAAACGTGGTAGCCTTTACTCTCTCCTAAGGCCCACTTGCGTTTAGGAAAACCTGTGACACAAATAATGGATGAGCTGAATGTTGATTTTTCATACAGTTTGAACAAAGAGTTAACGAGAAATTAAGGGAACGTCTCCTGAAAAGAACGTCTGGCATGGAAAACATTCCCCCTCTCCCACAATCAGGTGACACAATTAGGCACTTGATACACTTAAATAGTGAAACATTTGGTACCCATGATGGCAAAATTCAAATACCACTGGGATTTGATCTGATTCACCCTTTTATCTTTCTCTCTTACAGCCTAAAGGATTTCTACAATTTCTATGAAGTTGTTGGCTTAAAATGGAAGGCAAGTGTTAAATGGAGGAGAGTGTGAGGAGAGAAGGGGATGAGTACTGGAGGGAAGTTTATGGAGAGAAGGTGGAGGAGATATAAAGACTATGTGGAACAAGACTGAAATGACCTGGGGAGAAGATGGGTCTTGCTCCATTCTCTATGGATGTAATTTTGACCTACTTTGATAAATCTCTGCTCATACTTCCCGCTGATCAAGTCTGTTCCACTTCCAGGCAAAACGAAACCGCGAGCACTGGTTTGATGACCTTCCACGGACAGCGTTTCTTATATTTAAAGGTAACTTGCTGTATGGTTCACTTGATGATTAACCAGTTCTGTTCATTCCCTTTGAAGCATCTGGCATTGGCCACTGTCTCAAGACGGGATGCTGAGCTAGATGGACCATTGGTCTGACCCAGTATGGCCATTCTTATGGTCTTATGTTTTAAATTCAAGCATGTACCTGTTCGAAAACCATCTCTTTTCAAAAAAAGAGAGGCCTTCTGAAAGAACACATTCTCTGTACATTACCCCAAGCATAAATACAGTAACCGTCTAAATACTCCAGATAACCTGCTGAGACGGGCACAGTCGCTAACTGCCGAGCCACTCAAAAGGCACGGTATTCTGGCCTGTTGGAGGAGGACATCTGTCACATAAATATATATTCTGTGCACTGACCCGGAAACCAACTTTATAAAATAAGGAAAGCTTCTTAGCAAATACCTTGAGCCCACCCATTGCTGGATTCGTCTTCTGGTACAGCATGCAGGGGAGTCTGATGCAGTGGTCCAGCTTGCTGGGACTGGCCGAGTCTAGGAGATTGGTTTCTCAGTATCTGAGGCTGCAGCTCTCCTCCAACAGCAGCGGGCTGTGGAGTGGATTTGCAGTCTCCGAGGGGTTGCTGGTCTTCGTCGTCTCTGGATGCAGCATTTGGACAGAGCATGTGCAGCTGCTGTAAAGGAGAAAATAGAGGTTATAATGTGGCCTAGATACAGCCTTAAACGTAATATATCCTCTACATGCCACTGTTGCAAATGTCCCAGTTTTTCCTTACCCGTTTGTATCCCTGGATAAGTGGGGGTTTGTTTGTTTTTTTTTAAATATATATGTAGGTTAGTGAGGGACAACTAGCCTGAACCAAGGATAGCGCAGGCAGCTACTGGTACAAGGTCCCTATGCAGCTGTGCTAATGCACTTTAGCCCGGAGTTAGAACGCTTCCACTGTTCCAGGACTGGGCGGTGACTGACATCTCCATTTGAACTGTGCACTAGTTTCAAGATGTGGGCAAATTTGAAACTGCAGTAGGGTGAGAACTGTCACATCACTGTCACTTGAGTTCTAGGTCAGGATTTGAACTCCAGGCATAAGAAGTGAAAGACATGTAAGGGCACTATTGCCCACTGTGCTACCTAGACCCTGTGCTGAGAATGGATATGAAAAATGAGCCCAGTTAATGTCAGGGAGATCATTAAATAGATACGGAGGAAGAAGAGGGAGTATTTGGTACACGTGTGAGTTTATTTTTAAGTATTTTTTGTAACGAACATCTATTTGTTTGTAATATTTCCCTTCTTCATACAGGCATTAACATTCTGGTGAAGTCCCGAGCATTCCAGTATGCCATGTGTAAGTGTGAAAAACAAAATCTCATGGTTTTACCTACTCAGCTCTCTGTTCTTCAGGGCGGGGATTCTCTCTGTGTGTTTGTACACTGCCTAGTGCAATGGAACCTGAGCTCTGATTGGAGCCACAATAATTCCTGTGCGTCTCTGCGATCAGGGAAGGAGTTCATGTGCGTGTGGGATTCTCATAAGGACTAGTTTGTCCATTATTTTGAAGTGTGTTTTATGGGACTGGTTTCTTCAGAAGCGGGCTCTTCCATCCTGTTGCATTTCAGAGGGGGCATGGTTACACTTCACCTGCTTTCAGTTTTGACACTGCAGCTGAGGATGCTGATGAAAGGACCTGACTTGACACACAATGCTCCCGTGGTTTGCTGCACTTCAGAAAGTGCAAACCGCTTAACTCCAAGGGGTATTGCTTGGAGTTTGTACTCAGCAGAGCAGCCGAATTGCTGTCCACCTTCTCTAGAGAGGAGGGCATGTTTGACTCCTGGTCCCACTTGTTACGCTAATCTCTCATTTTGCTTGATTTTTATTCTGTAAGAGAAGTGCCCTTTTTGCTGATTATGATGGTAGGATGAAGGAAGGAGTGAAGGGGAGAGTTCCTACATCTTGGATCCTCTGTGCCCCGGTGGCTTAATGGTGGGCTCTACAAGCGGGCCTGTAGGAGCTTTGTGATGGTGCTGTATCCTTCCCGCATTGTAACTGGCCTAGGAGCTATGTACGGTCCTGGAACAATTCTGCAGAGATGGAAAGAAACTGGAATATAGAAGTAATACTAGGGCAATGTAGGGAATAATGTACCAGGAAAAATAACTGTATGTTAGACTGAGATTCAACAATACACTTTTTTCTTCTGAGGATCTCAAAGCATTGTACATAGGTGGATAAATTATTATACTCATTTAATATACTGGGAAACTGAAGCACAGAATGTCGGGGGCTTTACCAGTGAATGGGATGTGTAACCTTGGGAGAGTTGGAAACAGAACTTGGATCTTCTGATGCCTAGTCCTGTGCCCTAACCATTAGACCACACTGCCTGCCTAAAAGTTTAGAAAATTAACATCTGATTATCCAGCAACTTTTCATTGCAACAGTGTATTTTGTTTTCCAGATACTGTGGTAGCTGTGAATGGGATCTGGATTCTAATTCAAACCTTCATGCTGCAAGGTAGGATATACATGGTTCATTTCTTGACTTGTCTTCCATAAGTTTGATCAGCCCTCTGAGAAGGCGCTGTTTCTGTGCCTTGCAGGTGGGAACTTCTTCCCCAGAGATGTCCCGTGGAGTTACATCGTCTTCCTCACGAGTAAGTTGCTGCACCAGACCAGCACTGCCTTGTTCCATTACAGCTGCGGAAGGGTATATTGGGGTTTCTCAGTTGCGCATTTTAGTCATTCAAGGGCTTAAAGTATCCATTTCCATGAAAGCCAATTTTCTCAGTGCCTGGATCTGAACAGATTTTATTGCCTTGCTTGCTTGTAAGAAGTGCGTCTGGTAAACTTGGTGTGCTGAAGAGGGAACCTCTTGCACCCCTGCTATCTATGTAATGAGATGCATCTAAATGGGAATGTAGTTCTGACTCAGCCCCTAGTAACGTTGCCCCAAAACCACACACCCATCTGGTCTTCCATTTTCACCCCAACCATAAACGGTTGGGCATTTACTGACCCCCGTCCACAACTCACGTTACTGTCAGTGCAGACTGGATACATTGCATAGCCCTCTTGGTAGAATTATCATATTGAAAGCACATCTCAAACCAAGACCCTATTTATTTCCTGCTCTGTTAATTGTTGTTTTGTGGAATCATTTTGTGGAATCTTTTGAGTCTGTCAGCACCACTTCAGACAAATCAGAGGAGCTCTTGAGAGAGCAGTATACTGCTGCCCCTCCCACAGAGGCTGACTGTACTGTCTTCTAGCACCCCTGAAAAGAACAAGGCAAGAGTGAGCCTGACCTTAGATCCCTCTATGCCAGTGTGTTGCTCTGCCATGGAACTCATTACTTATCCAAGTTAGTTCATCCTCTCCTATAAGTGACGTTTGTTTTTCACTGCTGCTGCTGAGCAATTCTACTGAAACAGAGCTAAAGCTGTTAATAAGTAAAGCTGACAATTGCAATAAAGGTGACTTTGGGAGAATCCAAATACCTGTTTGCTAACCTCTCACTTAACTGCATGGAGAGCTCTTCTGCTACAGTTGCCAGCAGAGGAGTTGTCAGAAAAGTTGGAGTTAGAGAAAATGTCCATTGTTTGTTTTATGAGGATGTGGTGACTTGTTTTTGTTTCCCCTGGGGCTGTCCTAATTAGTGACCTCACATAAAGTCAGACAACGAAATATTGACAAATTTTATAGTGCTTGTATGCTAATGCAAGAAGTCTAAATACTAACGAGTGAACTTGAGTGCCTGGTATTAGGATATTGATAGAATAGGCATCACAGAAACGTGGTGGAACAAATGATAATCAATGGGACACATAATACTAGGGTACAAAATATATAGGAATGACTGAATAGGTTGTGCTGGGGTGCACTGTATGTGAAATAAAGCATGGAGTCAAATATAGTAAAAATCTTAAATGAATCAGACAGTACCATAGAATTTTTGTGGATAGAAATTCCATGCTTGAATAATAAGAGTATACCAGTCAGAATATACTTCTGACCAGGATGGTGACTCTGATTGTGAAATATTCAGGGAGGTTAGAGAGGCTACAGAAACAGAAAATCCAAAAATAATGGGGGATTTCATTTATCCCTATATTGACTGGGGTTCATGTCACCTCAGGATTGGGTGTAGAGATAAAATTTCTAGGCGTTATTAATGACTGTTTCTTGGAGCAGATAGTCCTGGAACCCACAAGGGGAGAGGCAATTCTTGATTTAGTCCTAAGTGAGCACAGCATCTGGTCCAAGAAGTGACTATAACTGAATCACTCGGTAATAATGTTCATAACGTAATTACATTTAACATCCTTGTAGGGAGGAAAATACCAGAGGAACCCACCACAGTAGCATTTAACTTCAAAAAGGAGAACCAAACAAAAATGAGGCTAGTTAAATGGAAATTAGAAGGAACAGTCACAAGAGTGAGCTGCCTGCAAGCTGCATGGAAACTTTTTAAAAATACCATAACAGAGGATCAAACTAAATGTTTCCTCCCCCCAGGCACCCCACCCTCCCCCAAAAAGAAGAAGGTAACAGGAACAAGAAAAGCCACCATGGCTAACCAACATACTAAAAGAGGTGGTTAGAGACAAAAAGACATCTTTTAAAAACTGGAAGTCAGATCCTACTGAGAAAAATAGAAAGGAGTCTAAACACTGGCAAGTCAAGTGTAAAAGTTTAATTAGGCAGGCCAAGAAAGAACTTGAAGAGCAGCTAGCAAAAACCCCAAATCTAACCGCAAAAAATTCTTTAAGTACATTAGAAGTAGGAAGCCTACCAACAAGGGCCATTGGATGATCGAGGGCCACTGGACAATCAAGGTGCTAAAGGAGCAGTCAAGGAAGACGAGGACATTGCAGAGAAGCTAAATAAATTTCTTGCATCGGTCTTCGCTGCAAAGGATGTAAGGGGGATTCCTACACCTGAGCAGTTCTTTTTAGATGACAGATCTGAGGAACTGTCTCAGCTTGTGGTATCTATAGAGGACATTTTGGAAGAAATTGATAAATTAAACAGTAATAAGTCACCCGGACCAGATAGGATTCACCCAAGAGTTCTGCAATTTCACATCTGAGTTCCTTCCGAACTACTAACTGTGGTATGTAACCTATCACTTAAATCAGCCTCTGTAGCAGGTGACTGGCAGATAGCTAATGTAATGCTGATGGGTTTGGTTTTTTTTTTTAAAGGCTCCAAAGGCAATCCTGGCAATTACAGGCCAATGAGCCTAACTTAAGTGCCAGGCAAATTGGTTGAAACTATAGTACAGAACAAAATGATCAGACACACAAATGAACACAATATGTTGGGGAAGAGCCAACACGGCTTTTGTAAAGGGAAATCGTGCCTTACCAGTCTTAGAATTCTTTGAGGGTGTCAGCAAACGTGAACAAGGGTGACCCAGTGGATGTAATATACTTGGACTTTCAGAGAGCCTTTGACAAGGTCCCTCACCAAAGGCTCTTAAGCAAAACAGGCAATAATGGGATAAGAGGTAAGGTCCTCTCATGATCATTAACTGGTTAGAATACAGGACACAAGAGTAGGAATAAATGGTCAATTTTCATAGTGGAGAAAGATAAATAATAGGTTCTCCCAAGGATCTGTAGTAGGACCAGTGCTGTTCAACATATTCATAAATGATTTGGAAAAGGGAGTGAACAGTGAGGTGGCAAAGTTTGCGATGACACACAGTTATTCAGGATAGTTAAGTCCAAAGCTGACTGCGAAGAGTTACAAAGGGATTTCACAAATCTGGATGATTTAGCCACAAAATGACAGATGAAATTCAATGTTGATTAAATGCAAAGTAATGCACAGTGGAAAACATCATCCCAACTACACATACAAAATGATGGGGTCTAAATTAGCTTTTACCACTCAAGAAAGAGATCTTGGAGTCATTGTGGGTAGTCCTCTGAAAATATCTTCTCAATGTGCAGTAGCAGTCAAAAAGCTAACAGGATGTTAGGAACCATTAGGAAAGAGCTAGGTAATGAGACAGAAAACACCATAATGCCACCATATAAATCCATGGTATGCCCACACCTTGAATACTGCGTGCAATTCTGGTCACCCCCTCTCAAAAAAGATATATTGGAAATGGAAAAAGTACAGGGTAGGGGAACAAAAATTATTAGGGTTATGGAACATTTTCTGTATGAAGAGAGATTAAAAAGACTGGGACAGTTCAGTTTAGAAAAGATTTATGAGGGATATGATAGAGGTCTATAAAATCATGACTGGTGTGGAGAAAGTCAATAAGGAAGTGTTTTTACCCTTTCCTATAACACGTGACTCAGGGTCACCCAATGAAATTAATAGGCATCAAGTTTAAAACAAACTTAAGGAAGTACTTCTTCACATAATGCACAGTCAACCTATGAAACTTGTTGCCAGGGGATGTTGTGAAAGCCAAAAGTAGAACTGGGTTCAAAAAGGAATTCAATAAGCTCATGGAGAATAGGTCTATCAATGGTTGTTAGCCAAGATGGTTAGGTACACAACCCCTTGCTCTGGGTGTCCATAAACCTCTGACTGCCAGAAGCTGGAGATGGATAACTCAAAAATTGCCCTGTTTGTCCATTCCCTCTGAAGTATCTGGTCTGGCCATTGTTGGAAGACAGGATATTGGGCTAGATGGATCGTTGGTCTGACCAAATATGGCCGTTCTTATGTTTTTATACCCAGATGTATAGAAATACTTTGATTACTGAACTGTTGCCTGATGTTATAATGTCCTACTAAATTCAAGAACTTCACAGAGTGCCCTCGTGGCAGTGTATGAAACAAACAGCCTTCCTCCAGCCTGTTTGAAAATATCTCCCATGGTCCGATGAGCTCATAGATATGATTCTTTATTACATTCCATTGAGGTTAAATTGGGCGAGTATGTGCCCTGAAGTTCCTCTGGATGACTGATTAGCCTTTCTTATAGGCACTCACTCCTGTCCAGAGATCTGAATGTTTGGCACAGTAGCTAAGGGAGAAGTTAGTGATCTAGAAGAGAAGTGGGGCCCACTTATCCCCTTGAGGATAAACATGAAGGAAGGGAATGGTAGCTTATTAAACCTACAGTCAACAAACCTACGTGTTCAAGCTGCACATAAGGAATGGTTATGGTGTGGCTCATTTATGGGTTGATATTAGATTCTCTTTTGTTTTGCAGTCTATGGGGTAGAGCTGCTCCTGAAAACCACTGGCCTGGGACCCATTGAGTATCTGTCTTCTGGATGGAATCTGTAAGTGTGCTGCTTGTGAACAGTGAGTGGGGGCTGGAGGCATAACACCCAGAGCTGTTGTGCTAATCTGCATTGCATCAGTGTCACTTGAGCAATCTGAATTTGAATCAGCTGAATTTGGTGGGGATCTAATGAGAGAGAACTCAGAATTGCAGGATTTGAGGGGTATGGTGATAGTTGCTGGGATATAGTTGCCTTCTTTCAAAAATGGCCTTAGGCCAATAGATTAGAAAACTTTATTTCAATAGAGATTCTGCAGGAAATTCCAGTACCCCTCCACCTTTCCCTTTGTCTTCTTTTGAACTAGAGTGCCATGAGCACTCTGCCCCTCGCAAGGCTAAACCGGACCACTTCTGCTCTCCCTCTTCCTTTTCCAGCTTTGATTTTTCAGTCACCCTGTTTGCATTTCTGGGTCTCCTGGCGCTGGCATTTAACATGGAGCCATTCTACTTCATCGTCGTCCTGCGACCCCTTCAACTGCTCAGGTGAGACAGAAAAGGCATATGGGGAATGGGAAAATAACCAAAACAGCAGAGTATCAGGGGGTAGCCATGTTAGTCTGAATCCAGAAAAACAACAAGGAGTCCGGTGGCACCTTAAAGACTAACAGGTTTTTTTGGGGCATAAGCTTTTGTGGGTAAAAACCCTCACTTCTTCAGATGAACCTGAAGAAGTGAGATTTTTTTTTTACCCACGAAAGCTTATGCCCAAATAAATCTGTTAGGGTATGTCTACACTACAGGATTAATCCGAATTTAGATAATTCGAATTTGGGAAACAGGTTGTATAAATTCGATTGTGCGCGGCCACACTAAGCACATTAATTCGGTTTTTAACCACATTAATTCGGTGGTGTGCGGCCACACTACCCCATTACTTTAACCACAGTAATTCGGTGGTGTGCGGCCACACTAACCCTAATTCGAATTAACAAAATCGATTTAAGCGCTACTCCGCTCGTCGAGGTGGAGTACAGAAATCGATTTTAAGTGCCCTTTAATTCGAATTAACTGGCTCTGTAGTGTGGACGGGTGAAGGGTTAATTCGGATTAACGCAGCTAAATCCGAATTAAAGTCGTAGTGTAGACCAGGCCTTAGTCTTTAAGGTGCCACCGGACTCCTTGTTTTCAAAGCAGCAGAGAGAGGGTTTTTTCCTTCAACCCAATCCAG
Source organism: Terrapene triunguis (assembly GCF_002925995.2). Lineage (NCBI taxonomy): Eukaryota > Metazoa > Chordata > Testudines > Emydidae > Terrapene > Terrapene triunguis. The sequence goes on from NW_020665302.1 coordinate 4,282,494, forward strand.
GGCTTAGCTCACTGGCAGGACCCAATTGGGAGGGTTGCATGGTTACGTGACTGTATCACAAAGGAACTGGAACCCTATATGGGTAATGAGATTATCTTGAGTTATGGGAATTAATTATGACAAACTTCAGAAGTGATATTAAAGCTCATGCTTCAGGGCTTAACCCAGCCTCTGTTAGAATCCTATGTGCAGAGCGCTGTAGCTCCCAGAAATGCCAATCACTGAGGCAAATGGTTGTCTACTGGTTAGAGCAGGTTGCATGAGTTCTCTTCCCAGTTCTGATACTTGCAGTGACACCTTGATCAAGTAATTTAACCTCTCTGTCCCTCAGTTAAATGGGTATGATAATGTCTGCCTCACAAGGTTTTTGTAAAGATTCATTCATCTTTGTAGAGTGCTTTGAGATCATCAAATGGAAGTTCCATAGAAGGGCAAAGTGTTCTTTTATTAAAGATGAACTAATATCTAGTTCTTATATAGCACTTTTCATCAGTTGATCTCAAAGTGCTTTACAGAGAAGGTCAGTATCATTGTATCATCCCCATTTTACAGATGGGCAAACTAAGGCCCAAAGAGGAGACATGACTTGCCCAAGATCAACCAGGCAGCCTGGCAGAGCTGGGAATAGAACCTGGGTCTCCTGAGTTCCAGTCCAATTCTCTATTCACTAGGTCACACTATCTAGGATCCCTACTTGCTAATGGAGCACACATAAGGATTTAAAAAAATGGGTTAATTACATTTTAAAATAAACCATTTTCTTCTTTACTCACCTGCCAAAGCCTGCACTCAGAAGTCTGTTTTTCTCTTGTAATGGTTGATGTGTGAGGAATGCAGCTTTCTCCCATTAATTGTTGCAGGAAAAGAACAGATAACTGAGCTTGTCTTGGTAAGTGAGCTCACCTTTAAAATATGTTCTGTAAATGCCAAGCGTACACGTGTTAATGATGTAGGAGCTCACCATTTATAAATGTAATTATTTATGCATGAAGCTTTATCAGTAAAACACTGTCCTTGTCCTAAGAAGCATAATCCTTCAAATGCTTATTCATAGACCTTGTCCTTCATCACATGAGACAGTGGGGCTTACCCACAGGAGTAAAGACTATTTGAGTAAAGATGGTCTGGATCAGGAACTGAGAGGCCTTACATGTCCACTTTTAATGTTCCTAAAGTCTAAATATCCCAACCAAGTGAAGGGAGGCAGTGGGACCTAGTGGATAGAGAGACCTGGGTTCTGTGTCTGATTCTGTCGCTGACTTGCTGTGTGACCTGGACAAGTCACTTCTGCTGCCCTGTGCCTCAGTTTCCCCATATGTTAAATAGGGATAATGATACAGACCTCCTATATGAAGTGCTTTGAGATCTACTGATGAAAAGAGCGATGATATTATCCTGTCCCACTCCACCTCTGGGGAAATTTATTGGTGAATAATGAAAGTGCAAAATGATTCATAGATTCCAAGGCCAGAAGGGACCATTGTGATCATCTAGTCTGACCTCCTGTATTACACAGGCCATAAAAATTTCCCAAAATAATTCCTAGAGCAGATCCTTTTAAGAAAACATCCAGTCTTGATTTAAAAGTTGGTAGTGGGGGAGAATCCACCACAATCCTTGGTAAGTTGTTCCAATGATTAATTACCCTCACTGTTAAAAATTCTATGCTGTATTTCAGATCCAAATTTGTCTAGCTTCAATTTCCAGCCATTGGATCATGTTTTATCTTTTTCTGCTATCAGTACTTCCCTGGCTAAATGCAGGTGTACAGTCCCCAGATTCTTATTTAGTAGTGTCACAGCGAGGAAAGTGCATGGTTGGTGGTCTACTTTGGTGCAGCCTCCATATGGACCCTGGCTGAACCTGTATTCAAAATGCTTCTCTCGTGGCCTTGTTTTGCTTGTACATGCTGCTTGTCTTTATGCAGCTAATAAGAAAACAGGAAGGAATTGTCCTCGTGTAAGTAACCACTGGCTTTTCATCCCTGCTTCAGGCTCTTTAAACTGAAGAAGCGCTACAGGAATGTCCTGGACACAATGTTTGAGTTATTCCCCAGGATGGCCAGGTATTGCACAGCCCTCCTTGGAGGGGGAAAAATGGACAACATCCCAAAGAAGCGTGTACTAATATGGCTCTGGCATTTCCAGGGTAATGAATACCTGGGCTGGGGTCAGAGTAGAAGCAATCACTTTTTTTTTTTCTTTGCAGTGCAACACAAAGAAATACATAAAGAGCTCTCCAGCACACTAGGCCTACCACCTGATGCACATTAACCCCTTTGCTCCTGAGCACAAGGGCAACCCCACTGTGGCACTTGTTTGGTTTTTAAGTGATGATGGTTTTTGTGCAAAGAAGGTTTCACAAAGGAGATGTGTATATACCCAGGGTTGCCTCATGTCCTTGGTACAATAGGGGACCAGACGGGTTACAATTATTGCGAAGTGATGTGGAATGCCCGTTTAATTAGTCACTGAGATAAGGAGCCATTGTCCGTGTATGACATCACAATATCTTATTCCCCTGCTGCAGAACTATCTAGGTGTTCAGACAGGTTAACCAGCTAGGCTTATTTCTGAAGCTGTTCTGACATCACTGCTGATGGTCAAGGAAACAAAGAGGATAGAGCGATGTTGGCTTGTGCTTCATTAGAGAAACTAGGTGGTGGGGAGGGGGAATAAATATTTAATGGCTTAATGGAAAGGAGCAAGTCCGTAAGGAAAGAAGGGTTCTCTTCAAGTTTCTCAGAGCTTATTTCTCACCAAGGGCATGGTACAGACCTCCATAACTCTAGACTTTTAAAACTAGTTGAGACAAACACTGCACATGTTCCATAGGCAACAAAACCGCATTGCAGGGAGGTGGTCTAGATGCTACACTGGGGTTTACTGTAGATGGTAGAGATGGAAAACTGCTTAGAGAACAGCCAGTCTGAGTGACTTGGCTTTTTTTCTCTGTCCTACCAACTGGTGAATAACAGAATTAGGCTGTCTCTACACTGCATACCTTACAATGGCACTACAGCCGCACAACTGTAAGGCACGCAGTTTAGCCACTCTGTCACCAGGACAGAGCTCTCCTGACGACAAAATAAAATCACCCCAAACAAAGGGCGGTAGCTTCATTGGCCGGAGAGCGTCCCGCGCCGACAAAGCGCTGCCCACACTGGTGCTTTTCATCGTTAAAACTTTTGTCGTTCAGGGGTGGGTGAGGGTTTTTTGAGGGGGTTTTTTTCCACACCCTTGAGGGATGAAGGTGCAGTGTAGACAAGGCCTTACTTTTGTTTCTCTCTCCTCCAGCCTGGGCTTAACCCTGCTTATCTTCTACTACTCCTTCGCCATTGTCGGCATGGAATTCTTCTCTGGGGTTGTCTACCCAAACTGCTGCAAGTGAGTACCCAGCAACCACCTTCCTCTGAAATGGCCTTATTAATAGCCTGGTTCAATGCCAAGCCAGGAACATTGTGTCTCATATCTGTGTTTTCCTATCAAGAAAAGGCCAGTGGATGTATGTTTACTGAGAGTGGTTGGTCTGAATTGGGATTCCCAGTAAAAGGGAGACTTACCACTTCTCTCGCTGAGACTCAGGGCAATGATCTTTACTTACAGTTTGAGAAGGGAGAGGGGTAGCAATGTGCTAGTTGGTAGTGCTGAGTATTTGAGTCACTGCCTGAAGCAGCTGGGCTGGGATGCTTGCTCTATAATGGCACCACAGCAAAGCACCCATGTAGTATGTACGATGCTGCAGTGCCCCTGTCAGAGGTACCACTTTAAAGAACGGCATTCAAAATGCAACAAGTGTTGGCAAGAAGGAAAAATAGCTTCCCTGCTCACAGGTCTCTAAGCATGCCGGTGTCTGTCAGCACCTGTAGCTTTGCACATTTTTCCAGAGCGCCTCTCATTGTATGTTTGCCCTGGCTTCTCTAATCAGCACGAGTACAGTTGCAGATGCCTATCGCTGGGTGAATCACACGGTTGGAAACAAGACAGTGGTGGAAGAAGGTTACTACTATCTGAACAACTTTGACAACATTTTGAACAGCTTTGGTAAGAGGAATATTTACATGTTGGTTCTTATCCAAGATAATTGTTGACCATACTCCTCGCATCTACTGCTGCCGAATGCAGAACGATCCTGTGTGGATTTGGTGCTTATGTAGGGGTGAGACTCTTAACATAGCTTGCATAACACCTGTCCATGCTTCCTTCTAGTCCCCAGAATTCTACCAATGCGTGTCAGTCCTGGTCCACAGTACCCCTTCCCCCTGCCCGCCCACATGTGGCTCTGCCAAATGACCTGCAGACCCTTGCTCTGGATCCCTAACAGAGTTCTGCTTATACTGTACACCTCAAACCTGCCGCAGCATCCCTTTCCTGTCCTGGGTTCTGCTGCTGGCTAACTGAATCCAACTGTGTGGTGATCTTACAAGGTAAACATATCCTGGAGACCAGCATGAAACCTGCCGACTTGTTTTGACATGTGATCTGAACCAGTTTTGTATCCATGTTTCCAGAGATGAATAAAGAGCAACTCCACTACCCTGCTGAGCCTCTAACACTGATCTTGTCACTCTCTGGGGTTTTTTTTTTTTTTTTTTTCTGATTTTAAACATGAGTCAGGCCTGCAGGAGGAGGAGGAGGATGGTGGTGATTTATTTATTTTTTTTCTTTGTGGATCTCTCCAGAGTCTTGCTTAGCGTGGACTGGCATGGCAGACTCTGGTTCCACTAAGATGTGGGCCAAACTGTGCTCTGTTATACCATTATAACTCTAGAGTAACTCCACTGTCATCAATAGGGTGACTTCAGATTAACTGCAGTGTAAGTGAGAGCAGAATCTGTCTCCTGTCATCAGCACTCAAGTATTTCGGTCTCTGTCTATACTGAAATGAGGTGTCTTATGAAGAAAATGGGAGAAAGCATGTAATAGGGGAAACTGAGGCATTGAAATGACTTTGAAACAGGTCAGGCTGGCTAAAGAACTTCTTGGTTTGTCCTTTCTGTCTCCATACAGTTACGCTGTTTGAGTTGACAGTTGTCAATGACTGGTACATCATCATGGTACGTAGATCTTGGGGTACTTAAATGTAGTCAGCACCAGGGCTGTGTCATCAATTCTTCATCACTCTGCAGGGCAAGATTCTCTTTAGGACGGATCCTTTTTCATCACTCTGATGGAGAAGGGCCAGCTTTGGCTGACATGGATGGGATGAGAGGGTGGCACTCTTAGCTGCCTGCCAGGAGCTGTCCGCCCCCGTAACGTCACTCGGGTATTCTGACAGACTGGTTGCCACTGGCTGGCTCAGCGCTGTACCTTTTGGCTCTTGTACAGCATGTGACAGCTATTGAGCAATTCTGAATGGTTTAGGGAGAAGATGGAAGATTCTGAATGCTGCCCTTTTACTTCATGTATTTCTCAATGAGGTTTCTCATCAGTCTTCTGATTTCTTCTCTCCTCCTCCCTGTCTCCTCTTCCCCCACCCTCCCACCTTGCCATGTCTGGTTGAATGACCGCCATTCTCTGTAATGCTATTGAGGAAATCTGCATTAGGAGTAACCTCAGGATCCCTGATCCAATGAATTCTGAATGGATTTCATGGCAGACCTGTTGTACCTTCGGTGTAAGGGTGTTAGTGACCGCACTCTTCAAGCACCTCTGTACTATAGCTTGTTGTCCCAGGCACCATGCTGTATATTGTTAGCTAGATATGTAGAGAGACCGCTATCTCTACACTGTTCAGTAGCACTCATCACCATTGTGTGAGTATTTACACATCAAAGTACTATATGGGAATCTGTGTTCAATCCTTTAGGGGAAGGGCTTCAGGCCCAGGGGCCAGCTGGGACTTTGAGTACGGTGGAGGCAGTCCCTGGGGTTAGATACATGAGGTGCACTACTTGTCCCTTATGTCATGAGGTACAGATTTACATTTTGGGGGGCGTGCTGCTTTGTCTGCTCTCAAGGGGACTAATGGCAGCTTCCCTCCTCTTTGCTTGCCACTGAACTCCTGCCTCTCTTGCCCCTAGGAAGGGGTGACCTCGCAAACCTCTCACTGGAGTCGCCTCTACTTCATGATCTTCTATATCGTGACCATGGTAGGTCCTCAATGCACTTTTGATGGAAAATCTCTAAATGCCAGCGGCAGTCTTGCTACATTCTAATGGAAGAATCCATGGCCAATTAGGGAAGTTCTCCTCTTTATGAAACGTAGCTCAGAAAGAGGCATGTGTCCAAATCACTTTCACTAACTTTAGTATGGCAAAAACTACAAGTGTTGCCAGAATCGACACATTATGTACAGAAGCTCCCCGACTTATGCAAGCGTTCTATTCCGGAATGCCTTGCGTAAGTAGAGTTTTGTGTAAGCTGGGAACGTAGCTCCGACAATTCCGCCCCCTTCCCCCCCCCCCCCCCCCCCAAAAAAAAGCGTATGGAACTTTTTCCGTAAGTCCGCATTTCCGTGAGTCGGGTTTGCGCAACCCAGGGAGCGTCTGTATCTGGATGGGAGTTATAGTGGTATGCAGTGGTGCCCCCATCTTGTCATACCGCCCATTCCCAGTTCACTGGCAGGCTGTTACACAAACACACCACCTAGACTCATGGATTAGGATTTGTAGACTGCCTCTGCTGAAAGGAGGGGTGAGAGGAAACAGCAAGAATTCAGGTGCAGTTCAGTTAGAACCAGATTTGGAAGGACGCTGCAGTTACAAACCTTGTGACGTGCTCTACTCATTCTGGCTCCCTTCCCAGGTGGTGATGACGATCATTGTGGCCTTTATACTGGAGGCTTTTGTGTTCCGCATGAACTACACCCGAAAGAACCAAGGTTCAGAAGGTTAGTGCCAGGCCTGGCCAGCCTGCTGGTCTGTATATCTTTGCTCTAAAGTCTGGCTTGTGCATATGAGAGACAACGACGGAACAGGAAAGTCCTGATTTTATGACCTCCTCGCATGCACCCACAATTCTGTGGGTGCTAATAACTGCAGTTGCTGTATTTAAATAGCAAGCTACCCGATTGCACCCAGCTCAGGTAGCTGGATATCCAATGGCAGCAGTTGTAGCTGCGGTTATTTGCATTCCCAACTGAGTGTGCAGACAATGGGCTATGAAGTATAGGCCCTTTTTTAAAATTCAGACCTTTGGCCCCAAACATCCTAGGAACTAGAAAACCCTCCCAGTCCAACATACCTGCCATCTCCTGATTGATCGTTCTTTTCTAACTTGTTGGTAAGATGTGGCTCCTCTTGCCAACTCCCAGTCTGAAGAGGTTGGGCCTATGCCTCTAAAGGAATAAGTCAACACCTTGACTGGCCTCCTGTTTATTCCTGTACAGCCAGCTTTGTGCTATGCCGCTTCAGAAGAGTCTCAAAAATTATTAAAGGATTGGGAAGCAAGCCTTGGAGTGACAGTCTCAAGGAGTTTGATCCCTTTAGTGTAATAAAGAGAAGGGCAAGGGGGGCCTTGATGGTGGTTTATAAGTACCTACACGGGCAACAATTTGATAATGGGTTCTTCAGTCTAACAGGCAAAGATATAACAAGATCCAGTGGATGGAAGCTGAAGCTAGACAAATTCAGACTGGAAAAAAGGAGTAAACTTTTAACAGTGAGGGTAATTGGCCATTGGAACACTTTACCAAAGATTGTGATGGATTCTTCATCATTGGCAGGTTTTAAATAAAGATTGGATGTTTTTTCTAAAAGATCTGCCCTAGTTCAAACCAGAATGAATTCAGGGAAGTTCTCTGGCCTATGCTATGTGGGAGGTCAGTCTAGATGATCACAGTGGTCCCTTCTGGCCTTATAATCTCTGAAAACCCTTTGGGATTATTGCCATTGCTGATTAAAACTGTGACTTCCCAATGTCTTCTCCTGGTTTTCTTTCCCTCCCTCTGAAGACGACAATGGCATTGTCCTGGAGAAGGAGATCTCCAAGGAGGAAATGGCAAGCATAATTGAGCTCTACAGACGGAATTATGCTGCCTCTGAAACTGCCCCGCTGCAAAAGGTCATTGCACAAATGGACAAATATGAGGTAAAGAGAGAAGCTGGGATTCAGGCCACAATCCCTGCACTTCTGTGGTGCAACGTGCAGGGGCACAGCTGTGGGGTTTAAAGGAGCTCTTCTGCTATGGTGCAGAGGGAGCCTCTTTCCACATTTGCCTTTGGCTCTTGTTAGAATCTGCTCTGTTGGAGGGACTCTGGATCGGTGCCCTGCAGGTTAGCACTTAAAACTCATTGCACTGAAGAAACTGCAGTTGAATTCCCACTGTATTCCAGAGAGCACTGATCAAGACCTATCTCACCATACAGAATAAACATTGCTAAGAGCCATCCTGACCAGCTGACCCCACTGGGAAGGAGCATTCTGGTTTTTGTGAGTTCCTAATACTGCAGTTACTGTCCAGTAATTCACCTGTGCTGCCCTATCTTTGTTTCTACCTGACCCACTACTGTACAGTTGTGTCCATACAGTTATGAAGCATTGTGCAATAATATAACTGTCAGTTCCAAGCTTCAGGCTTACTTCTCTGTAGACAATGGCAATTACTTTTACCACTGGTATCACAAAAGGGATATTGTCAAGCCTAAAAATGAAGTGACCTTGAAAACTGTCCCAGGCTGTAGTTCTTCCCTTCAAGAGCTCTGTGCCTCATGATGTTGGGAGACTTTAAACTGATTTTTGTAATAGCTGGAATTTTCCCCTTCCATCCCACACCCCGAATTGTAGACACCAGACTCGCTGTACTAGATGACAGCACATTTGCATCAGTTGGCTTGCTGTATCTCTCGTTGCTGGGGTATTGAAATGTTGAGCAATTGTACCCACAGGTAAAATTCAGAACTGGAATCTTGACGGTTACATCTGCCGAAGAGGAGGCAGTTTTCAAGATATTAGGTCTAAAAATGGCTCTAACCTCAACCATGTCCATTTAAAAGAACAGTTTAAATAAGAAAGTTAAACCAGTAACTGTAAGGATATTCTTAATACTCCTCAATTATAAATAACCCAAAATGATGTCACAGTAACTTAGGCTGTTACTCTGTTTGTGTGGGTTGAAACTAACCAGACCCATTGGGTAAGCTAGCGGGTATAGGTGAATGAGGAAAGTTTTAGTTAGGCACAAGCTCTCTCGGGAAGCTTGGGTTCTCATCTCACCGCTGAGCTAGCTGTGACCTAGTGGGGCAAGGAGTTGTTGGAGGACCTAGATTCTTTTTCCCATTTTTATTAATATCTCTATACTTTTTGTTTTCTCAGCAAACATCAATGCTGTTTCTGGGACGGCGATCAAGGACCAAAAGTGACTTAAGTATGAAAATGTATGAGGAGGAGATACAGGTAGGAAACATCGAGTTGCAAACGTCCTCATAAGTTTCTGATTAGCAGGACACTGTCCATTGGTTAGAATGTTTAATCATTCTTTAAATGTTGGGAGTCTTCCACCCAGAAGAACCAGACGGCAGGATGCTCTGCAGAATATACAGTATATAAAGGGCATCTCACAATATTCATAACCTCATACATTTATGTAGCCCCTTACAGGCCAAAGTGCTTCGCAAACTGTGCGTGCCACTGAAATGAAGTGCTCTCCAGGGTGAAACACAGCACACATTTACCAGTGCCAGCAACACCGCCTGGCAGTTCAGGGCAGGAGGTGAAGAATAAGGTTTAGAAACATCGAAGCTATGTCTACACTACACAGCTTACAGTGGTGCAGCTGCTAGTGCAGATGCTCTAAGCCAGGGGTTCTCAAACGGGGGGTCAGGACCCCTGAGGGGGTCATGAGGTTATTACATGGGGGATTGTGAGCTGTCAGCCTCCACCCCAAACCCCGCTTTGCCGCCAGGATTTATAATGGTGTTAAATATATAAAAATGTTTTTAATTTATAAGGGGGGGGTCACTCAGAGGTGTGCTACGTGAAAGGGGTCACCAGTACAAAAGTTTGAGAACCACTGCTCTAAGCTGATGGGAGAGAGCTCTCCCATCGACTTAATTACTCCATTATGCAATTACTTAATTACCGCGAATGGCAGGAGAAGCTCTCCTGCCGACACAGCACTGTCTACACCGATGCTTAGGTCGGTATAACTTACATCACTCGGGGGTGGCTTATTCACACACCGGAGTGACACAAATTATACCAACATAGGCTGTAGTGTAAACGTGGACCTAGATTAACTGATGAGGCAGTTCCTGCTAATATTCTTCAACCACAGGAGGTCTCTACTGCAAAGGACAGTTGTTTTCATGCTTCCATCTTTACCAGTTTCTTTCACGTCAGTTATTAGTCTTATTTACTCCATTAAATAGCACCGTGATAGGGTACCCATGTCCGTCTCCGATGGAGAGACCATGGTCTTAGTGGTTATGGAGGCTGAACTTCCCTCTTAACCCTGAGGTACTCCTACCATGCTAATCCTGAGCATGTTGGCGAAGAAGCCTCCGTAGTCAGTCTGTTGAGCTGTGGGCATAGACTATTGCACTGCTTGAGCAAGTGGAGGTGGCATCATCCTTCCTTCTCTTGAGCCTGTCCTCCCCCGCCCCACCCCTCCTGGGTCAGTCGGCGGGGGCTCGCTAATGAGCAGTGCAAACTGTGGGTGCACTCCGGCCATTTTATTTCCTTGGAGGCTTAGTGTGAAATCACCAGGGCTGACTGGAAAACAAGCATTCCATGTGATGAAAAATTAACAGTTTGACATGGGTAACAAATGTTGAACTAAACAAAGACCTTTCAGAAATGAGAGCCAGACACTGACCAAGCGCTCCACGCTAGCTAATAGCCCAGTGGTTAGGGCATCTCCACGTTCGAGACCCTGCCCTGCCTGATTGAGCAGGGACTTGAACCTGGATCTCCCACGAAACCACCGGGCAACTACTTGTTCTGAGGGTGCTTGGGCACTCGTTCTCCCCAGTGGAAGTTCAGGCAAAACCAAAACATTTCCACAAAATTTTGGTTTTAACAAAAGCCTTTTGTTGAAAAGTTGCTGACTCGCTCTAAACATCAGGAGCCTTTTCAAACACTGGTAGGCTCGTACACTGAGAGGAGTGCACCAGGAAAATCCCTCTCTGGAGGGAAGGGGCCATTAACTCCACAGGAATTTGTCATGACTAATTTGATGATGATGGATACCAAAGGAGTTAATCTCTGCATCTTTCTGGTGTCCTTTCTGTTGCTAGCAGTGGGATGACCTGTGGCTCCTACAGTGAGTGTAACCCTGGTGCTTATCTTTAGTGTTGGTCAGAATCTGCTGAGACTCTTCTAATTTATAGCGAGTGAAATGACCAGTCTGTCCTTAGCAAATGAATCTTAAACGCCTGCAAAGGAGGCATGTCACTGAAAGATTAAACGTCCTTGCCAGGATTTCCCAGTGCATCCTGCTGTTGCAAACTCCATGTGAAAAATTAATGGAGATATCCTATCTCCTAGAACTGGAAGGGACCTTGAAAGGTCATCGAGTCCAGCCCCCTGCCTTCACAAGTACTGATTTTGCCCCAGATCCCTAAGTGGCCTCCTCAAGGATTGAACTCACAACCCTGGGTTTAGCAGGCCAATGCTCAAACCACTGAGCTATCCCTCCCCCCAAGTGATGGGGTGATAGTTAATGCTTTGAACCCAGGAGCTGAGAGCTCAGTGCTTCCATCCTGCAAATGTTACAGTGATGCTCTAGTTAACCCTTTCCTGACAGCAGCTCCAGTTGTATCCAAACTTTGCATTGGAGGAAACAGATTTTTATAGACGCCTTAAAAGAGACAGTGTAACTAAGCCCTCACTATTTACTACTGCCAAAGCATTTGAGATGTATCGCACCCCTGGGTTCTCTTGTGTTTCACAGGGAAGGGGGAGAGTGTGGCTGTTCAGGGGAGAGTAGTATGGTATGGCGAAGAGACTTCTCTCATTGGGTGTGTTCTTCCCTCTGTTCAGGAGTGGTATGAAGAGCATTCCAGAAAAGAAGAATATCCGTGGCAAGATGTCTTCCCGTCTGGCAACCACATGCTGTCCTCGGGCCTCAGGCAGCGCTCACAGACAGTTATCTAGGCCAAGCTAGTGCAAACCATTCTTCTATGCAATAATCCCATAGTATTATTTTATAATGTATATAGATATATTCAGTATATCAGTCAAATTTTGGTTTTAAACATCTCTTCCCCTGGAAGACATCATGAGTTGCTTTGAATAAATGAAAAGCAAAGAACCAGAGGACTCAAAATAGGACTGCTGGAACCAAAAAAAAATATATAAAGTTATAATATAACTCTTCAGCAAGACCCTATCGCTGCAACTGTGACTGATGACCATCTACTACAGAATACTCAGTTGTTCTTCCTGGCCTGTTCTTCCCCAACACGGGCCCACGACTAGTTTTACCAGTCGGAAACCATGGGGAGGGATATTTAATCCTTTGGAAGAAGGAAATAATACTGAACCCACCTGCTAATATTGAAGTTCTGTGCTTAAAATATAGTTTCTTTAACCCATTAATTCTTAAATAAAAGAATCAGGGAGCAAGTTTGTATTTCCCTCCCCATCTAGTATCCAGCAAGGTGGGGTTGGATGAGAAGTTTACCACTTTAATCTACACCCATTCTGCCTCTTCCTAACTACCTAGGCTTATTGACCATTCTAGAGACACTCCCTGTTTCATTCCTGAATAGCTCATCCAACCTCTTAAATCTGTTCTTTGGAGGATGGCTGTAGGACTGAGATCCAGTAGTTCTTTGGATCCTTACTAAAAGTGATGAGACTTGACAGAGTTCTGGATCAATGCCCTTGCTGAAGCTATCAAAGTTCTCTCTCTAGTGTTCTGTGCTATACAGGCTGGGAGCCATTTGACAAGTCCCAAAACTCTGGCGATCTGGTAGTAGGTGAGATGCAAATTCCACAGGACGGTGATGCTGAGCCTTTGCCATTCCACCCTCCAGTTTATAAGTGGAAGATCTTTGCCTGGTATGAGAATGAGACAGCACAAGGTTAGTGACTGAGCTTCAGTGGGGCTGGATTGAGAAGTGCTGGGGAGGTGTGTGTGCATGTGCCTGCACAGCATCTCTGTGCAGTCACCAACAGGGTAACGTCACCTTTGATTTCCCAGGCAGGTTGACATGACCACAAGGGAACTTTTCTCCTTTGCCGCCTCTCTCGCAAAAACTTGGCGAGCTCTGGGAACCACTATTTTATGAATCAGGGCCAGTTTGGGAAGCTTTTCTAATGGGAGAACTGGACTTAGAGATGTGGAAAACAACTCTTCCATCCACCTGCCCTTCTGTATCATACATAGAGGCAGCTCTGCTCTGTTCTGTGCTCTGACTTGCTCCGGGACCGTGGGCAAGGTCACTTAATCTGTGTGCGCTTCTGTTTCCACACAATGGGAGTAATGAAGCCCACTTGCGTAAAGCAGGCCACAGTCTGTGTATGGAAAGTGCTGAGTATTATAAAAGCATGGAGTCATGGCACATGTGCATTGGCAGATCAAAGGAGAGGTTGCCATGGCATCTCACCTTTGAAATTTGCTCTCTCCAGTGGGTGGGCCCCTCTAAATGAAGTGAGCTTTTAGGAATCCCTTTGGCAATCTGCACTCCAAAACTATTGCATAGGAGACTGCCTCCCTCCTAAGTCAGACAGCATTAATCCTAATACCACCTCATCCTTGGAGTTATAGACCCACTGTGAGGGACCATATTGCACTATATTGAGCGAAGGAAGGGAAAGAGTTTCCTCAGCTGGCTGCACTGTTCATTTAGGAGCTGCTTTGTCATTCCCATTATGGCCTATGGTGAGATTTTTCAAAAGCATCTCAAAGTCTTAAGAGCCCAGTTCCTGATGATTTAAGTCTCACGTGGTTTTGACAACCTCGCCCTCTATGGGTAGTGGTTCAGAGTGTTCTGATTAAGTGAATGAGATGGTAGTCACCACGCCTGCACCCATTGCATGCTGCTTGTCCTCACTGCTGCATTCTGGGAATTCATTGGATACCCAAATGAAACTCTCTGCTTCCTTTTTGTGTGCAGTGGACTCCAGAGTTATGACGTGACACCTGAGCCCTGCCGAGTTTCCCTCTTGAGAAATCGGGGCCATTTTCCAAATTGTGTATCTCACATCCAGGACACTCACTGATGGGCAGCCCTGAAAAGAGCACATCTGCTGCTACGCCTGGAATCCTAGCTCTGGCGTTCCACTCTACACTAGTCTCTAGATGCTGCAGAAGCACAACTTCTATTCGTTGCTGGCAGGATGGAAAGCACCAGGATTGTAAGGGTTAAAAACAAATGCAGCTGTTAGGGAAGTAAAAAAAAGATGATTTTCAAAGCCATCATTCAGGCCTTTTTGCACTCCTGGGGGCACGGGGACTATATAAAGGGGGTATGAACCTGCAGAACATGGAGTTTTCAAGAGAGAACTCGTGATGAAGGGTGCACAGGATTGCTGAAAGACGTGTTCCAGAGTAAAAGTGCTACTCTGCCTTCTGTGGTTTTACTGCTGAGATTTTGATCTGGCCTGAAATATCCACTGTATTTTTTTTTTTTTTTTTTTTTTTTTTTAACTGAGGTTTGTAGAGGTTACTTTTTCCAAATGACTTAACAGTCGCAAGGGGAAAAAGTTTGAGTACGGGGCATCCCCTTCCAATTGTCCTCCCCATCCCCTTCGTAGACACTGACTTACCGTAACTACAAAGACAATCATTTTATAGGGATAAGGGAGGAAACACTGCAGGGTTTTGTATGCTGGCGGTTAGTTTATAAATAACTTTATGGACATGTCTGTACAACAGCCTGTAGATTTTCAGGCACATTAATAAAAACACCCTCTGCTACATAAAGACAGCTGCCTCGGCTCCTCTTTCCTGTGTCCATTTCGATAACCAGTTGGTTCGTGGGTGAGCTATTGCCAAACTGAGAGGATCCCTGTCCTTAGATTGCAGTCGCTAGGCACAGAGACCCTCCTGTTGCCCCCCCCCCCAAAAAAAAAGTTGCCTTAAACTTCTACTGCGATACATTTAAAATGCTAAGTAACCCTAGGATTCTGTAAACTGGCTGCTTCCTTTCTCCAGCCCACCAGAGTTGTCCCTTGTGGTCTGGAGTGAAATTTTCAGAAGTGCCTAGATCCCATTTTTGTATGTGAGTTAGGAGCCCAGGTGTGTCTTACTTTCAGTGAGATTTAAGATCCTAAGTGCCTGTCACTGTTGAAAATGGGCTTTTTTTAATATCATTTTTAGATGGTTTTTAAATCTTGTGCAGATTTGGCACCTGAGAACAATATCTTGGAACTGTGCAGTTCACTTTTCCGGGCATTTGAAGCTGCCACAACTCCAACTCCAAATGTTCACCACTATTTCTTCAACCCCTCATACCGTCTCCACTCCTTGGGCTGCCTGTGTGTCAATGGAGAAGTTTATTTCACCAGGCTTCTTGCCATCCCTGTTGCACAAGGCCCAATGACTAACCCTTGTGATCACTCAATCCAAGCACAGTGCTGACCCAGGATTAAAGAAAGCCATGACAATGCGATTTCCTAGGAAACCAAGAGGATTGTTTTCTTCTTTAATGGCAAACTAATCCACCCGTGACTGCTGTTCAGGGGTCCTTCACTATTGAAGGGAGACGATTGCTACTTCCCGTCAGCACTAGAGCAACTGAAATGTACTCCCAGCACAACTGGGTATGGTACAAGCTTCTGCCACAGCACTGCTGCATTTGCCCTTCCTGCGTATGTCGTTCCTGCTGCAGTGATGTATTTCCCCACTGCTCCATAGATGGACAGATGTACTGTAATAGCTCCTGTGAGCCCCAGTCATGGACCAGTCATAGGCACTGCACAAAGAGTCACTAGGCAGAAACCACTGAACGTTTTGTTTTGTAACCCTTCCATAAAGCATCTGAGCCTAACCTCGGTTTCCAGAGACTAAGAGGGTACGTATCGAGGCCACTGGAGCACTGACAAGTCTTTCAAAGTTGCACTGAAACGGTCATTTCACAGAATTGCTTTATTGTGCCATGAATAATGATCACTTGTCGTATAGGGGGAAGGCTAAAAAACCTGCCCATAACCCCCCTTTCTGTGCAGCTACCAAATGCCACTTACAGCAGCAGGGATTTAAACTGATCCCCATTTAAAATGTAATGCAAAGCCTTCCTCTGAAAACCAATCTTTCTTTAATTAACAAAACAGTCCCGGTTCTAAATCTAAATAATCCCTTTCCTTAAAAAAATCAATTGGAAGTTAATACTGGCAGTGGAGTCCCAGGGACAAAGTCCCGGCAGCCCAGGGTTGACATCTCATTTGGCTGGATAGCCCCTGGGCCAGAGGATGTCTAAACCGAGCAGCAATGTAGCCTCAACTCCTGCCGCTCCAGTTTCCTTTCCTGGGGCGGCAGGGTCACGGGAACCTTAGTGTACAGGATCCAAAGCACGCGCCCTCCAGGTGGGAAGTTCCAATTGTCATAATGCCTTCAGCGTAGAGAAATGGATACGTGTCCAGAGCTGTGCTCGCCAGGAAGGGAGCTCCGTCTCCCTCCCCTCCCGGTGGCATGTCCTTCAGTGATTCATTGGGAATAGAACTGGCCCAGCCAGCGAATGTGGAAAGTCTCATGCCAGTTGCTCTCCTGCATCTGGCCAGCCCACTGTCACCTCTTGCCCCTTCACCATCAGCAGGTTGGTCCAAGCCCTGCAGGCTCGTCACCCCGCTCCCACCATTCTCGCCAGAGGTGCTAAGAGACAAGATGGCGTCCGGCGGCGATGCCGTCAGGGGGCGGGGAGCTGGATCACCTTGAACTCCGTCAGCAAAGCTACTGTGAGGAAGGCCAGGTAGTAGAGGAGGAGGCAGACCCCGTACCCTCGGCCCAGCTGGAAGCACTGAGCCGGCACTGATATGAAGGAAAAGACCAGACTCAGCCCCAGTGCTCCAGCCAGAATCCAGACCAGAAGACCATCCAGCTCCAGCTGAGAAGGGAAAGGGGAGAGTTAATTCTTGGTGCCACGTGGTTACTTCAGGGGCCAGTGCATCAGCACTCTGGGTTTCTATACCTCCAGCCAATCTTGTACAGCCAGGAGCCACCTGCCAGAAATAGGTGCCCTCCTGAGACTCCAAGAACAGGGGTTCCCGAAGTAAATCCTAAAAGTGCCAGGATAATCCTTGTCTCCAATGAGGGGCCCACCACTCTATCTGTGGAAATGGTCTCTCCCTCCTCTCAGCTGTGTCTTCACGCACAGCTCCCACTGTAAAGCGATGGGTGTTCACCCCCAGCGTACGGCTACACGGGGAAAAATTCAAAGCGACCATTTACCTAGGGTTACCATTCGTCCGGATTCCCCCGGACATGTCCGGCTTTTTAAGCTAAAAATAGCGTCGGGGGGAATTTGCAAATGTCCGGACTTCCCCCGATGCAGAGCACGCGCGGCTAACAGTGCTGCCGCCAGGACAGTGTCACTTACATGGGGCTCCGACACTCAGCCAGAGAGAGCACGTCCTCCTCCCTCCCTCCCTCCCTGCATCGCAGATCGGCTCCGGCAGTCTGGAGCTCCTCCCCCACTGCTGCCCAGGGGCTCAGGCAGTTCCTGAGCAAGTTCACCGAGACATTAGGTGAAGGCCAACAACAAGGGGGCCAGGGGGTCGGAGAAGGGGCAGGGAGGTTTTGGAGGGGGCAGTCAAGAGATGGGGGGGGTCGGGAGTTCGGGGGGGGGGCTTTTTGGGGGGGGGG
>NW_020665302.1:4300581-4346525 GCF_002925995.2 Terrapene triunguis
GCTTGCTGGATTATGGTAACCCTAATTTACCAGCACAGTAGTGGAAGCTGTAACATGGACATTGGTTGTTTAAGCCAGTGCATCATCTAACCCTGCTCAGAGCAGGTGAGTAAAAGCAAGACAAGCCAACTCCCCGGAGCACAGGAGGAGCACGAAGTCGGCGAGAGACAGCCCTACCTTTACTGCCAGTTGGCTGCTTGTCATCTGCAGCAAACAGCCCAGTCCCACTCCCACCAGCATATCTGCGGCCAGGCTCAGGGAAAAGAAAACCCTGCAGGAAATGGAACTAGCCACTAGGGGGCAAAAGTGGGCCAACAAACAGCTGGATTGTCTGGTGAGACATGGGCTTGACCAGTCTAACCTGGCGAAGGAGGGAAGGAACAGACAGCTGAGGCCTGTCTGCCCTGATTCCCTGGAGAAAGGGCTTGTTTCCCCCCAGAGTCCTACAATCCAGGGCCTGCAAATGGCTGAGACCTGGCTACCGGCCGGCCGCCCCCCAGCTCTCAGCTGCTACCATGATGGGGGACCCTACAACTTCTTGAGAGATGAACTGAGCAGGAGTAAAAAAGGGCACCTCTAGTGCTGGGTCCAGATGGCTCCTCCTGGGGTGCACACGTTCCTCCCCTAGGCAAATGGGCTCTGTTGAGCCTGGTTTTCCTTTCCTAGCCAGAATCCCTGATCGCCGAGGGGGCTGCCTCGTGGAAGGCTGCCAGCAAAAGCAGGTGCTGAATGTGTCTCTTTCAACACCGCCAGGGGAAACCTAGGGCCTGGGTGCCAGGAACTCCTGGGGTCTAATCCTGCCCTTGGCACTAATTTGCCATGTGGCTTGGGCCAAGTCACAATCTCTCTTTCCTCTTTTCCACCCCCTCCTCCCCATTTTCCCGTCTGTGCAGTATGGCCACTGCTGCCTACTGGCCATGGATACCGCGAGGGTTAACGGTCTGCGTGGCATACTGAAAACCTGAAGTTCTAAGTCCGACTTAATCTGTGATTGACGATTGGCTCGGTTTGTGACTGTTGGGCAGGGATGGCGGGTGGGTCATTGCACTAAAAATCAAAGTTAAGCCCATGCTAACACCAGGCAGAGTCCATGTAAGTTTCCTCGGCACAGCTCTGTCAATGTGCCTCAATCATACATCCCCCCCCCCCCCCAAGCCTCCTTCCTAACCTAGTCTTCACTCTGGCAACAGAGGGCTCGTGCATCCAACCACCCTACCCACAATCACACCTCCTGTGAGGGGTCCTGGACCAACTGCAGTTGCATGGGACTTCTATACGTGTCAGCATGCAGAGCTACACACTCCTAAGAGACGAGTGTGGGGTCTGCACCAGTCTGTGATCCTGACCCCTGTAGCTACACAGCTAGATGGGAAAAACAGGGAGTTGTAAACTGTTGTGCAGAGGAAAATCCCTAGGCACAAGTTTAATAAGACCTAGCTTTTATCCGCTCTCAAAGCGCTTTGCAGTATTGTTATCCCCGTTTTACAGATGGGGAAATAGAGGCACGGAGACTTGCCCAAAGTCACCCAGCAGGTCAGTGACAGAACTGTGAACAGAACCCGGGATTGCTGCGGCCCAGTCCAGAGCTCTATCCACTAGGCCATGCTGCCTGATTTAGCAATTGCCCAAAGGAGCTCAAGCTTGAAAGGATACTGAAGATGATGCCCCCAAAGCAAGCAGAGAAGGCCATGCGGGGGTATCCGTGCCGCGCCATGGTGAGGTCCGAGAAAGTGTCTGCAAAGGAAGAACAACGAACGTCGTCTGCATGTGCCAGTGGTGCAGACAGCAACCTCTAAGCTCATGAGACCCAGCGCCAGGAAGGCTCCATCTCTAGAGCTGGGCTTCTTTTGAGGTGTCCCTAAGTGGGATTTGGATGCTGCATGGATGCTTTTGTGGTTGAGGACTGGCTCCCTCCTCAGCCATGCAGTCCCAGCCATGCTGCACAGAGGACGGTGTGTATCCAAACCCTGACTCTCGTGCATGAGTTGGCACAGCCTGCTGGGAATGAAGCCCTGGCACCTCCGTGGAGACAAGCAGAGGACACAGGCTAAGTGGTCTGTAGCACTGGAAGCTGCTTCCCTGCTGTAACCTCCTGCTGGAAATGCCACCACGTAGCTACCACCATCAAGAGCAGCGAGATCAATACAGTGGCAAAGTCCTGGATTTCCCAATACATGGCAGCCTTCATACCCTGCAGCATGATATGCGCTACGGGGAATCGGTGGTGGGACTGAAGGGGACGTGCTCTATTAAGGATGCCACATGTGTGCAAATCAGCTGGCGGCTGCTCTTGGTGGAACGGCGGCAATGGAAGCCACAACGATACTGCCACTGGGAGGCATGAACTCCAAGCTTCACCCACCACGTCCTCCTGCTGGAGAACAGAGGGGCACGCGTCCTCCCCCCACACCAGCTGCCAAGGTCACTGTGCCGGGGTTTGGACACGGCTGACTACACGTTGGACGCAGATTAAAGTCCCTGCTGCTTGGCCTGCCCCTGGCTCCAGAGCCAGCAAATGCTGGCCAGGACCAGCCAGCCTGCGCTGGGAAATCCGCCTCTCTGCGCGCGCCTGGATCCGCTCACCGCCGATGCTGTTCCCCCAGGCCAGCAGCGTCAGGCCCAGCACGGTGTTGCTCAGCTGGAAGACCACGCCTAAGGTCCGCAGGATGTTGACCACCTCCGTGGCGACTGCGTTAATCCACAGGGCGCTGGCCAAGAAACCCAGGAAGGCGAACACCTGCCAGGAGAGAGAGAGAGCAGGGCCACACTGAGATCAGTGCCTCCAGGCTGTGTGGAAAAGCCTCTGGGGCAGCTCTGTAATGTCCTCCTCACCACAGCACTGGGGCATAGCCTGGCTCCCTCCCTCCTTCTCTCAAGGGGCAGTTCACCAGCTAGCATTGCCTCACAGTTAGGCTGGGGTCCCGTCCCAGCCTGGCTTTCTCCTCAGGAAGCCAGAACATGAGCCAGGCCCCAGGCACTCGATGGCCTGTGGCTCTTCCCAGACATGGGCTGGGTGGAGAGGGGCAGATGGGCCAGGGTGGGGTCCTCGTGGCCACAGAGCTGAAGGGTGGGGAGGGGCGGGGTCCCTGTGGCCATAGACCTGAAGGGAGGGGAGGAGTCCCCCTCGGCCACAAAGCGGACGGGCAGGGAGCGGAGGATGGAGGCTGTGATGCTAGGGGTCCTTACACAGTGATACTTGGGCGGCTCCTCGTTCTTTGTAGTGCAGAAGACAATAGCAGCCAGGAAAGCACCAATCAGGATTCCCAGGCCCCAGACTGGGAAGACCCCCTGGATTTTATACAGCCCATCTGCACGAGGGGTGGGGAGGGAGAGAGAAAGCCATGGTGAGGATCAGCACGTCCCGGTGCTGGGAAAGCCTGATGCCCAACTGGGCAAGGTGGGCACCAACTGCCCCTCAGACCACAGAGGGACCCACCAGGAACCCATGGAAGAAAGCGGGGTCTCGGTCCTCAATTGAGCTCAAGGATGGGCTGGCAGGGGGCTCCAAGCCCCTGAACCTGTGGCTGGTCAGGATCCTTCGTACAAGTTAAATTAGCCTAAGAACTTGTTCTGGCCCCTGAGGGGCAATTCTGCTGGTGAGGACTGCCAGAGCACAGTGAACGCCGCACTCACCCCACCTCTTCCCCCAACACCACCAGCATGGGTGGGGGTGGTCAGAGCAGCTGCAGCAAAGCCAAATATACCAGCTGTACAGCAGCTGAGGATTTCCCCCCAGCACTGAAATGCAGCCACCTCTGGGTGGGTTGGGGGGTGGGGAGGAACAGTGCTGACAGAAACAGTGCACAACTATACTAGATTGGGGACATCTTGGGCTAAAACCTCTCATCTTGATTTTTTTTTTCCTTACCCCAGCAGAGCAAACAGTCTCTCTGCTCTCCTGGCAGCCCCCAGCACAATGCTCAGTTCCTCTAGCTCACAGCCGAGAGAGGCCGAGCGGCACCCAGCAGAAGCTGGGACTCGAGAGGTTCTATCGCTGATCTTACCCATCTTCCTCCTGCCCACCCCGTCCCCACAAGAGGGAAGTGAGCCCAGCGGCCTGAGGATCAGTGGAGCAATGCCTAGACTTCCTGAGCGATCGCTCCACGGCCTTGGCCCCAGACACGCAGTGCAGCCGCTGAGCTTGCTCCCTTCGATCCCAGCTGCAAAGCCAGGCGAGCTGCACTGCCTATGGCCGTGGGATGCCCGCACATGGGACCAGGGCTCTGCCAAGGGGCTACTGCTGGGAGCACGCCAGGTTCTTACAGGCACCAGATTTCAGCGTGAGGATGCAGACCAAGGGACTGGTGATCAGGTGCAGGCAGTTGAGAGGTCTCTTCCAGTTGTGGTCCTCCTGATCGGGATCCACCACAGGCACCGTGAGCAGCATCACGAACTCCACCGGCATCTGGGAAGAGACCGCCCCCCAAGGAGGCAGCTTATATGGGGTTCAACTTCCAGGTGGGCTTTAGAGAGCAGCCTTCTCCACACGGACCCCAGCCTCGCAGAACTCCCGCTCTCCAAAGCCAGAGGTTTGTGGGGAGAGTTCTCGTGTGGCCCCAGCAGATCCCCACAGAAACACTGGCCAACGTTTTCAAAGGCCGATCCCTGCCGGCCTGGTGCTGGCCTGTTCTCAGAGCCCTCCCTTTTTGAAAACAGGCCATTTACGGAGGTGCCCAACCATGGATTTGTGCTGCCTCCCTTTACGTACCCAAGTTTCACTGTTTAGGCTGCGATTTCTGCACTTGGCTTTCCCCTGCCTGGAGAGTTCTCTCAGCTAAGAAGTTTGAAGAGCTCAGTGCAGCCCTGGGGGACCCAGCCAGGCTCCTGGAGAGTGACCCGGACACTTCGCCGGTGGATGTGGGGTGAGGCCTTAGAAAGCGACTGGTGGATGATGGGAGCCGGGAGCCTTCACTTCTATCCCCAGTTCACATCCAGGCCAGCTCTGAGAGATTTGCCTACTGGACCAGCAACCCTACGTTCATGTCCAGCAGATACAGGGCACGCTGCTCCGGGATGCATCGTAGCAGGCTCCTGACAGCTCAGCCAGATCGCTCGAGCGTGCAACCTTCATGAACTGCACTCTGAAAGGTTGGTCCCCAACCTGTGCTGAAGGGAGACCTAGGATGATTCTCTACCCGCATTGGGAGTGGGCTGGCAGAACGAGAGAGGGGACCTGTCTGTATCAGCAGCAAGGATGTTCTGTTTCCTGGGTGTCCCATGTCTACGGCACACCCCAGACTGCACCCCAAGCCCAGCTTCCCACCCCACGCGCTAGAGGAGTAACAAGGGGCTGCGACCAAGGCACCTTGAAAAGCTTGAGGAATCTCCAGTAGCAGGATTTCCTCCTCCACTTCCTGCGATCCAGAGGGTTCACGGACTTGGTCAGGATCTGTAGAGTCCCCTCCTCGGAGGGGAGCAGGGGCCGGTATTCCTCCTCTGCAAGAGAGGCACAAAGGCTGAGCTGAGCTGGGTTTCTTAAGCTTCACAGACTAGAAGGACCCTGCTGGAGCTACTCCCTACGTCCCTGGGAGTCTCTTCTTCTGCCCAAGGTTTGCCAAGGGGATCGGTGCGTGATCAGCCCCTTTGGGGACATGGGTGTAGACGCTCGTTCTTCAGCCCAGCTCTGGCCTGATACGTAAGAAAAATCCATTCTCCCTGTTCACCGAGCCCCAGGCTTCCCCCTGACTGAGCACAAGCACGGCCGACCGGGGAGCCACTGAAGTAGCGCAGATGCTCACGGCCCACTCGGCCTACTCATGACGATGGAGGTGGACAATGCTGAGCATGTCCCGGTTGGCCCCTGCAGCCCCAGCTAGCCAGGAAAAGACCTACCGTACTCCCCACTGTGACCGCTGGAGGAGAGGGAATCCTCATCTTCCGGGTCGGATGCACGCTCTGGAGGAGACGAGAGAAGGGGGAGGTGGGTATGTTGAAGGAGCTCGAGACCGTGAGTGGTTTGTGGGGACCCAAGAGGCCTGGTGGGTCCCCTGCATGGCAGCTCCCTTACCTGGCTGGCCAGAGCCGGCAGGGGACAACCCTTCCCCACGCTGCCTCCTGTGAATCCAGGTGCAGATCACGACTGTCAGAACGTAGAAGATGTACAGCCCGAGGTAGCCTGGCCAGAGAGGGGGAAATAGCTTCACTCTCAGCCTCCCCCGTCCACGCCGCCCCCCTCAGCCACAGGATCTTACCCTCCGCCAGCCGCCCCCTTGCGCTCCCCCTGGTGGTGGTTATTGCCACTGGCTCCCTGCCCCGCCAGATCTGTCTGCTGCAGGCCGGTGACTTACTCAGCGCCCCCGCCAGGGTGATCCTCCGGAAGTACAGCATTGTGAAGGTCAGGAACACGGCCACCATGTAGAAGACGGCATCCCTGAGGAACGGCCTGGAGGCCACCGTGAAGGGCTTGAGCAGGGCGATCCCGCCGGCCACCACTGTGGTCACAAACACGCCCGCGCCTGTGAACACAAACGGGGCCAAGTCAGCACCGCTGGGCAGCTGGCAGGAGACCCCCTCCCCCCGGCTCCCTGGCACTGAGCCGCTGGCCACTTCCTGCTGCACTGGCAAGTCTGCGGGTGGGCAGCTGGAGAATGGAACACACCTGGCATCAAGCCCA
Source organism: Terrapene triunguis (assembly GCF_002925995.2). NCBI lineage: Eukaryota > Metazoa > Chordata > Testudines > Emydidae > Terrapene > Terrapene triunguis. The sequence continues at coordinate 4,307,195 of NW_020665302.1, forward strand.
GGGCAGAGGGACTGGGTTGCAAAGCCACCGGCGAGTTCCTGCGGCCTCGGGGGACCAGACCCGTCAGAGCAAGGAGCTGACAGGTACTCTGCCCCTACAGCACCTCCTCCTGGCCACGCCCTGCATCAGCACCAATGATGATCTCAGAGGAGGCCACTCCGTCTACTGGAGAGTGGGGCTGGGGGGACGGAAGTCAGGACACCATGCCCAACATGTAAGGATAGTCTATGCCAAGATGCTGGGGGCGAGGGAGAGTTGGTTAGCAAGGCACCATGCCGCAGGCTGGTGCTATGAAACCATCGGGCCTGGAACGGACCCAGGGAGAAAACCCCCCAGGAAGGAAGCTGAGCCATGGGCAGTGGAGGGAGGAGACGTGCACGGAGAGGGACTGCCGAGCTGTGGCTGGGCCCGCAGGGGGCCCTTGGGGAGGGGGAGGTGCTGTTCCATACCAAAGAGAGCGCCGATAGCCAGCCCGGCAGTCCGGGGGTCGGAGAACGCCACCACAGCACTGAAGACATCGGGCGCGCCGTTCCCAAAGGCCAGGAAGGTGACGCCATAGAGAGGAGAACGTCAAGGAAGGGCTGACACTTCACCGTCTCCACTCTATTCCCCTCCCTCGCTCCCACCACATGCAGGCAAGCCAGCCCCAGGCCTGCAGGAGCTCCGTTGCCTGCTCCAGCAATCCGGGCCCTTCCCGAGGAATTCCCCCTGGGGGAGCACAGCTGAGAGGCAGTCTGATCTAACGTGCAGCACGCTGGACTGGGAATCAGGAGCTCCAGGTTGCACTCCCCACACTGTCACTAGCGTACTGGGTGACCCCGGGCAAGTGACTTCTGTGCCTCAGTTACCCCTTCTGTAAAATGGGGCTAATGCTGTGGCCCTCCTTTGGGAAATATGTCTCTGGATGGAAGCTAGTGCAGGGGACCGGAGCATGACACTGCCACAGCGATCAGAGCCACACGGCCCCTGGCCTGGCTCTACAATAGTGCATGAGAGTCTGGAAAGCGCTGACCTAGCTCTGCTTCCGTTGGAGTCCAGGGCAAAACTCCCCCTGGCATCAACCGGGAGCAGAGTTAGTCAGACCAGCACCGAGGGCTTTTGCAAATCCCCTGCCCCCTTACGCTAGCTCAGCCGTAGACCTCTGAACTCTTTGCAAAGGAAGGTGAATAGCAGCCAGCCATGACCTCATTGAACCTGGACTCACGGAGGCTCTTTTCCACTCTTACATACCAGCTCTTGGCTCAGAGGTTTGTCCTTGGGCTAGTGGCTGGCTAGCCCAGGTAATGAAGGTTAATATTCTAATGGGCTCTCCGCAAACAATCATTTCCACAACTTGGAAAATGTATCGAATAGCTCTTGGCTTTGGCCAGGTGGCCCCTTCCAGCACAGCCCTGGCACGAATGCCCCCCTCGCCCATAACTCAGCAGTGCCAGGGCTGGTCTCCCACTACCGCCCGCTCAGTCCATTCCCAGCACGTTTCACTTCCTCAGGAGCTTCCTCCACGGTGGTGGTGTTGCTCTGTGTTTGAAGCTGGTCCTCGCTGGCTTCCCCACCCCCACAGCCCGCAGAAAGATCAGTTCTCCCAATCTCCGTGCCCCGGGAGACAGAAGGATACTGCTACGTTGTGGGCCAGTCTCAGATTGGTGGAGATTGCAGATAAATTGGGGCAGAAGCTGGAGAGAGAGAAGACACAAGCAGGTACAATCGAACGATTCATAAATCCTGGAGCCAGCGCGGGGACAATCCAGTCTGCGTTTAGCAGCAAGTGAATGCCAAGTCTTGGGCCAGGCAGGGGCTGGTGACCCTGGCTGGAACCAGTGAGGTGTAGACAAGGTGCTGTGGAAAGTTCCTGCACCCCACTGCATAGACTCCCCCCCCCACACACACACACCCTCCCCCCGTTACTCCAGTCCTAGCCTCCCTCCACCCCCAGCTCTGTCAATGCCCCCCAGTCCTAACCTGCAGCCACCCCTGCATCTTAAGTGCAAACCAACATCCACGAGGGTCCTCCACAGAGCCCATCAACCTCATTTGGTTTGTGACTTCTTAGATTAGGAGCCCCCGGCTCTGTAGGTGACTCCTGAGAGAGGAGTCAGATGTTGTAGAGCACAGATCTGCCATCCCTCTCTCTGGCAGATGGAGGCGCACCACGAAGGGCCCGTGCCTGGGGAATGAGGGTTCGTGGCAGCTCTTGCCATTACGGCATCCAGGGCAGGGGTTACAGGGAATGTAACCACCCTGCCGGCCACTAGAACGTGTCAGTTGCTAGCCCTGTTTGGGCCTTGGCTAGACAGAGAAGTGAAGCTGTCCGGGCCGGGGGAGTTCTCTGCCAGCAGCACCCCGCTCCCGCTGGGGAGAGAAACCGGGCCAAGCAGCTACTCACAACTTCTCAGCTGTCACTCCCAGGATGAGGAACAGATACAGCAGCCAGAGCGCCTGCAACAAGCCAACGTCAAATTAGCAAAGGGCAGGACGGGGGACAGGGGCAAAGATGAAACCCAGGGACTTCTGGGTAATTCCCCCCACCCACCCCCAAAAACAGCAGCGGGAGAAAAGGGGCAGGGAGAAGCTGCTAATGTTTGGCACTTAGCTGGACCCAGCACTTTCGGAGCCTCTCCTTGTGCCTCTCCCTGCTCCCCTCGGGTGTCCATAGGGCGAGGGGCCAGGTCACACCATGGTGTGCAATGCCCTCTCTGTCTGTAACACTCGCCACTGCCTTGCCAGTCGGTGAGTCACTTCCTCCCTCCAGATCTCCCTTCACAACCGTCCCTCAATCCCTCCCTGCAGGACCTCCCTGCCCGATGATCCTTACGTATAAGGTCACCACCAGCGGCAGCAGCCCCGAGGGGAAGACGCAGAAGACCCCGTTCAGGTAGTTGAGGAAGCCGCTGTCCATTTGGCAGTCCGGGTTGGTCTGGATGAAGTGGCACCACTCGGAGCTGTTCTGGGTCCGTACTTCCCAGCACTGCCAACAGAGGAGGAGTCACAAGCCAAGCGCCAGCAACACACCCTGGAAAGCCAGGGTGCAGCTACGGCCTACCCTGGCAAGCAGGCTGGCAGGCCGCCTGGGCACTCTGAGCTGGTAGGTAAATGGCTGCAGGATGGTGTTTGTTGCCCCCTAGCATTACACTTATGAAGAGGCAGCATGGCCTAGTGGGTAGGGCACTGGCTTGCAGCTCCGGAGACCTGGGTTCTATTCCTGGCTCTGACTCTAACCTGCTAGGTGACTTTGGGCAAGTCACTTCCTCTTTCTGGGCCTCAGTTTCAGGCTCCAGCATTTGTCTAATGCTGGCCAGAGCATGTGGTGGAAACCCCTAATTAAAACCCCACTTCTCCCATCCTTGCTGCCGCCTGTGGAGCTGCACCTCTATGGAGAATTACAGGTCCCCTTTTTCCCCCTTTGGCTCGGCCTAGCTACAGCGAAGGCACAGCACGTGAGAACACTTCACCGGCAGCAGGGATCAAACCTGGGACCTCTGAATCTTACCAGCAGCAGAGGCTCATTGGTTATGCTTTATTATTTGTATTATGATAGTGCCTAGGAGCTATCCGAGTCATGGATCAGGACTCCCTTGCGCTAGGTGCTGTACAAACACAGAAAGGAAAGACAATCCCTGTAGGGGGACAGAGCACCACCCTGAGTGGGTGTTGGTCATATACGCCAGAGAAAGGAGCCAGGTCTGTAACTAGGCGAGGGGGGCAATTGAGCTGCAGTTGGGTTCCCCGACATCATGGTATTTCTAGGGCAGACTGGTCCTGATGAGAATTTTTCACCCTCCGAGCCTTTGTCTGGGTGGAGGAATTTCTTAAATTTCTTAAAGCCAGGACTTTGACACTGTGACACTACCCGGCTGCTGGTGTGTTAACCACTGTGCCGCCTAGAGACCTGCTGGGTTAGAAAGTCCGCAATGGAGACAGGATCATCCAGGCACAGCTGTGCTGAGAGCCTGCATCCAGCCAGAAATTCCAGCACAAAGATCAAGGTGACCAGGGGCGTTAACCTCCCAGCCTCGTTATTCACCATTTAAATACAATGCCGGTATCGTTAATCATCTGATCCCAACTCAGAAACACCCAGGTACTGTGCCCGGTTGGGCAGGCCCAGCACTGCCTGGCCTGACTGCATTCCGACACACGCGGGGAGCAGCCAGTCACAGATCGGTTTGATTCATCTATAATTTACAGGCTTGCTGCAGTCCTGAGGAGTGAGGGCAGAAACAACGCCACCGGGTTCAGTCAGAATGGGGCAGAAGGCCTACAAGTGAGTCACCACGGCACCTGGGCCTGCACTGGCAGCCTGCTGTTAAAGGGGAACCCTTCGCTCTTACCTAGCTCCTCCCATCACTAGATCCCAAAGGTTAGTATCTTTAGCCCCACTTTACAGATGGGAAAACTGACAGCTGGTCTCCACTAGAATATCAGATCAACCCAGCTACGTCGCTTGGGGGAGGAGGAGGTTCACACCCCTGAGTGATGTAGTTATACTGACCTAACCTTCGCTGTAAGCAGCGTTAGGTTGGCAGAAGAATTCTTTCATGAACCTAGCTACCGCCTCCAGGGGAGGTGGATTAACTCCAGCGACCGGAGCACCCCTCCCTTCTGGGCAGGGACTGTCTACAGGGAAGTGCTGCAGCTGTAGCCTTTCAAATGTACACAAGCCCTGAGGCACAGAGAGGGGAACTGACTTGCTTAAGGTCACCCAGCAGGTCAGAGGCAGGAATGGAACCCAGCTCTCCCGCCTCCCAGCCCTCTATCCACTCGGCCACCCTGCAGCGAGGTCAACCCCGCTGGGCCTTGAACCCCTGGTTTTATCATTTCAAACCTTACGTTTGGCCCTGTAAGCCATCCTCTGTGGCTTTATAGAGCTGCATGAAGCTTGGTGTCTTTGGTATGAAAATATCCTAGCAGGGGGAAGTCGGGAAGACTAAAGAAAGTACATGCCCGGTCCACTCTGCCTCAGGCCCGTCACCACAAAGGAAGAACTACACTGATTTGTTGTTAGCTGCTCTGGGGAGGGAAGGCTGCCTACAGTCAGTCAGTCCTGAGCTAGTGCTAGATGCTAACGAACTGAACCAAACGGGATAGCCCAAAGTAACTGTCCCATAAGTCTGTGGATACTGCTGGCATCCTTTCCAAGTCCTTCCTCATCAGAGAGGCCAGGATGAATGCACATCTCTCTCTCTGCTCTGTAAGGACAGTTTCTGCTGGGGATCTTCAAAAACCATCCGGAGGCATCAGCTGTAAGGCGCTGGATGGGTTTCCAGCCATGTGCTCGGCCAGCAAGGCCCAGAGTTTGTGGAGCACCATCCTGCAACAGCACAGCTTTAAAAAGGGCAGTGGTCTTGCAAATCCGGAGGACTAGACTTGGATCTGTGCTTTCCAGTGGCATAAAGCATCTGTTTCGGGCCTGGCCCTGGCTTGAGATAAGAAACTTTAATCCCATCAGTCTGATTACTATCTTCCTTCCATGTTAACGCCCTAGAGATTACAGAAGTGGGTGTTCTAGGAACCCCCAGCTATAGAAACTAATGCTCCATACCCTCCAAAAGCAGCATGTAACCCCAGCCTTTACAATTGCTTTTTACTACTTGCTAAAGGACCCCGGTTCTCCTCTCATGCTCATATGGCTTTAGCAATTTCAGAGGATTCGCTCATGATTTATACCAGCAGATGAGAGTGAAGAATCATGGGTGTTAGAGTTGATGCTGTCCAATAGCTCAGACCCAAAATTAGAATACAGCTCTTTAGGCTCCACAGCTAATATCTGACTCATGCCCTATGTCCTGCATCCACACACTGTCTAACTCATTGCGTCACAGCACCTCCCACAGTGTCTTAACTGTATAAAAAGTTATAAGAACCATAAAATGTCGCTGTTAGGGGGTTCACTTATTTCTTTCAAGCTGGCTGGATCTTTAAAGCAGACTGGCTCAAATGAACTCAAATTTGGACCACTAATGCTACCCTGGATCCCACCTGAGCCAGCAATTTTCAAGACAATCCAAGTCTGCATGTGGATTTTAGCACATTTGGAAAAATCATGTGCTTGACAGAAAGCTAGTCTTAACTCACCCCGCCCGCCTGATAACGAAGGAACAGGTCACTTCCACTTACCACCAGTTTCAGAGCAACTTCCTGACAAAAAACACATGGAAAGACTGTGGCAAAAGTCTGTGGCTTGCCAAACAAGCATAAAAAAAAATACAGGATCAGCAAATTTCTGCAACTGCTAGCCTTGGACCAGTGTGGGGGAGGACATCCAGCCAAGGGAGGGGCTGGATACACCCCCTAGAGGCCTAGACTATCTGCCCCAGCACCAGCCAGCCTGGGGAATTCATAACCCTGTAATTCATGGAGATGTATTCCTACGACCAGGTCAATGATGGCTAACGCCAGAGCATTAATGTGCTGTTGGGAAGCAATTGCATTGCTCCCCAGCAGCCTGTCTCAATCATTTCCTCTCGTTAACGCTCTACTCCATGGCATAATTTACACCGCGCTCTAACAAATCAGTAAATGGAACTTCTGCTTGGCTGGCTGCTCCCTGGGTCTGACATCCACATGGTGACTCAGCAGGATCTTGGGAGCGAATCAAGCAGGACAGGTCAAAATGTTAATGAGCTTTGACCAGAGGCAGCTCTTTCTTCCCTCCAGGCCTCTCCATAGGGGGGCTGTGGGCAGGGGCAGGTCGCTCACCGTCCCTTGTATCCTATCACTCATTTATTTACAAGCATGAACACTGACCTCACTTCTCTTACTGATACAGATGTGACACAGGCAGTGCCCAGTCGGTATCCTGCCGGCTCGCTGGCCCATGGCGACTTGTGGGTGGAGGCAGGCACAAATGCCATCCCCCAGTTTTGTCTTGGAACTGCAAATGCTGCCCTCACTTCCAGCTAATCTCTCAGGGTCTCTGCAATCCAAGTGCAGCACGGCTGATGCACCAGGATAATAATGCCAGCTCTTCGCTAGTGCTTTCCACCGGTACACCTCAGAGCACTTTACAAATAGGTCAGGTTTTAGAGACCCAGTGAAGACCTGTAACAGTCCCACCCCTATGCTCGGCTGGGGCAATTCCCTCCTCCGGAGGAGACACATTAGGTACCCCAGGGAGGGATGTATTAGCCATGCACTAGAAGTTATTCTCAGCTGATGCCAATGTAGCGCTGCTGATTTACACCAGCGGAGAATCTGGCCCCAGATCTTGAACATCCTGAGGAAGTTTTCTAGCACTTTTCTAGGGCTCTGTCAATCTGAACTGTCCCTGTACCCAAAGCTCTGATACTTACATCTACAGGCCTGTCCTGGTGCTGGGCATACCGGATGCCATCAGCCTCATTCCCGATTTCCAGTTGGGGGGGCATTCGGCTCCCAACACCCCGTGATCCAGAGTCGGCTCCTGAAGCACCAGCGCCGCAGCTCAGCGTCCAAAGCACCCCCAGAATGCAGGAAGCCCTCCCGCTCACAGGCCCTAGGGCCATCCCGAGGCAGTTCACGGTGTCTGGGTTCACTGCACCTCGTTCTCACCCTAAAGCCAGGCCCTTGGATCACGGCACCTCAGCTTCTCTTTCTGGAGCAGTCGCCTCCAACATCTGTTTCCTTGGGTGTCTAGGTTTGCTCGGTCAATTTTGCAATTTCAGCCGTTGATGGAAATAGAGAAGTAACCCAGGGGCTAATGAATGGTTTTTACCGCTGCAATGCCTGGGCTTCTTTTATACGCCGCTTCCCTGGCGGAGAGAAAAAGGCAAAGACACTAACGTAGGCAGAGCTCCTTAACTCCACTTTCAGCATCCACGCAGGAGCCAAAGCTGAACAAGTACAAGGAAGTTTTGAAAAAGAAAAAAACTACAGTGAAAGTAAAACAGGCAGCGTGTCCTCACCATCCACCCAACACGGTCCTGTCCACAGCATGGCACGAAACGTGGCTGGCTTCTGTCTGAACAGCTCCAGGATCCTTTAAAGCGCCCCCCGGCCCATTCTGCGGTCACCGAGGCCTGGGCTGGGGTAGTGGGGTCACCGCCTGGCTTCCCTGCACTGTCCCTTGTCATTGGAAGGGGGCAGGGACTGGGCTTCGGCACCTGTGCAGCACAGGTGAGTGGTGACCGGGCGGGGGGTTTATATACAGGCTGCAGGGCGCCCCGGGGAAGCGAAGGGTTACAAAGACAAATCTGGTCCTTCCAGCTGGAAAGGTGTCATCAAAGCCTCTGGACTCTTCTTCCTGCCCGGGGCTTGCGAAACGCCAGCCTCAGCACGCCGGGGAGTAAACAGGGCTGGGGGGCCCGGCGGTTCTTCCAACCGTGACCCCAGGCGCCCGCACTTCAGGATAACACCTGGCCATTGCAAAAGCTGAACCGGGCCACCCCTGAGCTCGCTGGCTTTGGCCCCGGGGGAGCGCGGGCGCGTTTAATCCACGCCATAAACTTTCCCAATCCGAACCCCCGGGACCGGAGCGAGCCGCGCGGCCCCAGCCCAGAGCCTCCCTCCCCGCAAGGAACTTCGCTTCCCCCCGCAGAGGCGGCTCCAGCGCCCAGATCCGGGCTGGATGTCGATCCTCGCCCGCTGGCTTCCTGCACGGGGCTGGGCCGGGCTAATGGGGCCGGGCTGTCGATGCCCGCAGAGCAAACAGCCACCCCCCTCCGCCCCTTTCCTCTTCAGACACAGACCGGGCCAGCCTCTCTTAAAGGGACAGGCTCCTTTTTCCTCTTGGCCCCCCTCCCCGCTGCCCCCCACCCACACAGATCTCCACAAAAACTGTGAACAGAAATGGTTGGGGGGGGGTCATGCATCTGGAGTTTAACAACTTTCCTCTTTACGCCTCCCCCTATTCCTCTTCTAATAATAATCCCCTTAGCCATCTCAGCCTGCTTTACAAAGGTATCAACACCCTCCTCCTGTTCATGGGGAAACTGAGGCACGGAGAGGGGAAACTGATGCCAGCAGGTAGGCAGCCAGTGACAGAGCAAGGGATGGCATTTGAGCTGATTGGAGATGGACGGGGAACGGTTTCCCCATTCAGTTACATTTTTGAGATTTTTGGACATTTTTCCCATCCCAACGTGGGACGAAATATCTAAATTTTGAAAATGTTCATAGACTGAAAATCCCTCCAAACGTTGGTTCAGGTCAATCCAAACCTTTTATTTTGATTTCAACCATTGTTGTTTGTTTGTTTGTTTGAAAGTACTATCATTAGTTTACATTTTGAATCAGAAAGTTGTTTCAAACTGGAAAACTGAAAAATTTCATGTAGAAAATGTTGAAACGGGACATTCCAATGATTTGGAAGCTTTTTATTTTTCAAACATTCTTCAAGTTGAGAAATTTTGTCAGCACTGACCATTGCCTGCGGCAGGTTTTGGTTTTGGCAAACTGGCTTTGCCAATGAAAAATTCCCAACCACCTCTAGCCCTGAGCTTGCAAATGGCCAATGGGACTGCTCATGTGAGTAGTTAATGCACTTGCAGGATTGGGGCCTAACCTACTATACCAGATGTCCCGATCTTATAGGGACAGTCCTGATTTTTGGAGCTTTTTCTTATATAGGCACCCCCCACCCCGTCCCGATTTTTCACATTTGCTATCTGGTCACCCTGATTTTAATGAACCCTTACAATAAACAGAACCTGCCCATAAGGGACTCATAGTGAAACTCCATTGTAAGGAAGTTAGAATAAAAACCCAGGCTTGCTTCATTGCACTGCAAGGGGCAAATTGCACCTCTGCTTTGAGGGAAGCGGTGCAAGGAAAAGTCCTGTCAACACTGCTCCTAAAATGAGCCAGGGGGGCTTGCTTACAAGATGGTTGAAAGCTACATAGCCAAGATCAAGCTGCATTCAAACCCTCGAGAGGCCGGGCTTTATTAGCCCGATCATGGCAGTCCAGTTAGGCCCAGTCTATGCTATGGCGTTTAACTACGTTGCATCCAGGATCCATTCTTGTTGCCATGACAGCAGAAGGGGGCCTAGGAGGACTCCACCATAGCACACAGTAGGGCAGTTATACTGGAGCGCCTTGCCTCCAGCGTGATTGAAATCCATGAGGCCTCAGGCCATCCCAGCTCGCCCAAGCATGGTGGGTGGCTGCCTCTACATGTGTATACACCACTATATGCAGTACATTCCCCATATTAATTATTATTTGTAGGAGTGCCAGTGCCGGACTAGGGCCCCATTGTGCTAGGCGCTGCACATAGCTATAGATCAATACAGCTTTATACAGCTATACGGGGAGGGATAGCTCAGTGGTTTGAGCATTGGCCTGCTAAACCCAGGGTTGTGAGTTCAATTCTTGAGGGGCCATTTAGGGATCTGGGGCAAAAATCTGTCAGGGATGTTTACTTGGTCCTGCTGTGAAGGCAGGGGACTGGACTCAATGACCTTTCAAGGTCCCTTCCAGCTCTATGAGATAGGTACAAGGGGCTGCTAAGCTGTGGAGTATGCGTGGTGTTCGGGAGCCACTCTGGGCGTGAGATCTTCTTTCTTCAGCGATGCAGTTCCCATGCCTCTGCATAACAGAACGGGGGCTTCGGCAGCACCCTTCCCCCCCGACATTTCCTGTCTGGGAAACTAAACCACCGTACCCAAGTATGAAATAGGAAGGAAGACTTGGCGTGTCTCATTGAAATGCACTCAAGAGGCATTGGAATGCATCCCACATGAGGGTGTCTCCGTGTAAAGGGCAGGCAGGGGGGATGGGTGGGGTAATGCCAGTTGGCAGCCAAGCACTTCCATAATCCTCACCCTTGTCATGCCAATAAAGTTATTGACACTGAAAACTGTAGACCCCTTCTGTGAGTCAGCCCCGGCTCCCATGCTGCTGACCTCTGTATTCCCCCTTGGAGCTGTCCACGCCTTTCTCCCTTGGGTCAGTTTCCTGATCTCCACAGTCCTTCAGCTGAAGGATGTCGAATTTTCACTTGGCTTGCTTTGCTCTGGTTTAAGGGCTCTCTGCTTCTGGCTCTGCTGCCTCCCTGAGCTCCAGAGGGTGGGGCTGTCCATGGCGGGACAGCCTGTCTGAACTAGAGAGAGGAGAAGGGGTTGTGATTAGGTGCTGCTGTAGCCTCGTCACTAATTCATACCTCTCCCTATCCCCCTCCACCCTTCACACAATGCCCTAGTTTTCACAGGTCTGGGGGACATTGAAAAAGCCCAGAATTACTCCAGATAAAATGCAGCATAGTCTCCTGGTGCTGCAGCTCCTCACTTCTTCCTGCATCCAGGTCTGGGTTGGGCAGCCCGCAGTAAAATGCTAAATGATAAGACCTGCAAACTCTGTAACCCCTAACCTGAGCAGTCACCTGCGGCTCGGATTCCCAGTGATTTAGGTGTACAACACTGCATGCAATCTGTGGGCACTAGTTGCTACATGCCTAATTTGCAAGCACAATTACTGTGACTGGACGTGCAAATCGGATCATTTCACAGGATTCGGATCATTTGTGCCTCCAATTTGCAAGCTGCTTAGGACACAGGGCTGGAAGGGGCCTCCCTGGGTCATCAAATCCAGTCCCCTGCTAGCGCAGGCAACCACATCACGTGCTCAGGCTTGATAGCTACACGTGCAAATAAGGCCCGTCACGGCAGACACGTTCTGCATCTGTGGTTCCAGACCTTCTGTGACAGGGCGTCAGTTAAGCCTTAGGGGGACAAGAAGACCCTGCATCCAGGAGGCTGGTGTGAACACAGGCTTACAAAACGGCCAAAACTGGAAGAGAGGAGGTGTTAGCAGTGGGATGGAACATTGTCATTTTAAAGGTCTGGGATGAGGAGCCCTGTAGTGCAGGGTGGGAGAAGGGCTCCCCCACCTTCCAGCCAACCGGGAGAGGCTTTCAGAAGGCTCGTACCATATATGCCACCTTCCCTCTGGAAAGAGTGCCCAGGGACGGAGGAAGGACGGCTGAGCCAGGAGGCTGGGCTGCTGCCGAGCAGGAGAAGGGGCCCATGGAAGACAGGAGCGTTGGTGACGGGTGTGAACGATGGCGCTGCTATGGTGGACTTTGCGTTTGGGACACTGAGGATTATTTTGAATTACTTTGGGCTCCTGACCTGAGAGAGAGCCCTAAGAGACGGGCAGAGGGAGGGTCCTGCGGAAACACCTCTGGCCACAAGGGGGTGCCTGGCAAATGGCCACTCTGTAACGCCTATGGTTTAAAATCTGGCTGTGGATGGGCTGTCCTGGCTCCTGACAGACAGACAGACAATGTCACCATCTATTAGACTTTAGCGATAGCTGGATGGCTTGGCTCGAAGGGCGGGGGGTGAGCGGGGTGGCTCTGAATCCACCAGTGCACATCGCAGCTTACAGAGACTTTGCCTGTCTGCGTGAGGGTTTGTATCAGTGTCGCTACACTGGAGTGGCTATAAATGGGACGCTCCTTGGCTGATTGTGTGAACCACTGCCCCTTTGACTATCACGCAGCTAGCAATCCAAAGGCCCGCTTCCAGCTGAAACCGGGTCAGCAGCACATCCCTGCCACGTTCCACTCTTCCAGCTTCCCCAGTGCGCTTCCAACTTCAGCCCAGGTTCTGCTCTTCCAACTGCCCCAGTAACGCTGTGTCTGCAAACCTATGGGGTGCTGACAGTCACATGCAGGATACACACGCACTGGGTGCAGCCACCCGGATGGGGGCCTCCACCAATTGGTTAAACCCGCACTAGTGCCCCACTCAACCCATCCTGTGCGATTCTTCCCTGAGGACGGGACGTAGAGCTTATCCAGATCCTTCCAGGACAATCTGGGATGATCCCAATGTTGGCTCTGAAGTTCTTATGAATCAAGACTGACAGAGAAGCCCACACCAAGAGGAAGCATTTCCTAGGAGTTAGAGCAGGGGACAGGAAGTCAGGACACCTGGGTTCCATTCCTACCTCTGGGGAGCAGCAGCAACCCCAAGGGATTGGAACAAAGCTTAAGGGCCTGGTGGTGACAAGGGGCCATCACTGATTGTGTCTTCAGCCCCTCCAGAGAGCAAATGGGTGGAGCTGGGGCAGAGGTGCTGTTAGCTAATTGTTAATGACTATTATTGATATCAGGCCTATAGGCCCCAGTTACATTGTGCTAGGTGCTGTACAGACACAGGACAAAAAGACAGCTCACATGGAGAGTCACAGGTGTCTGGGAGCTCCTTACATCAGGCACTGAGACCTGATGGTGAGGTGCCTGGCAAGGTCTGCATTGCATTGGTATCCACACAGCAGTCCCTAACGCCGTCTCCTGTCATGCACTAGGCTCAGCATAAATTCTGGGATGGTTTTGCATGAAAGGTCACAACCCAAGCCCTGTTTGCTGTTCTACTCTGCTTCATGGACTACACTCCTCCCCGTGATAACTGAACCCCCGGAGAACATGCTATCAGGATATTACACCTCGGGCTGCTTAGGCCATACTGAACAAACAGGAGGGCATGGGACAATGCTTGTAGAGACCTTTGCTTTAGAATGGTCCATAGCACGTATTGGACCCAGCCATCTACCTCCTGTTCAGGGGGAGGGGGTGGCGTGTTCTTTATGAGCTGGTTCACCCCAAATGGCACCTTCTTTTTCTTCCGCATTACAAGGCAGAAGGTCTTCAGCCAAGGGCACCAGTTCACGGATCTTCCAGCAGGAGGCGCTGCAGTCATTTCTGGCCCTGCCCCTTCTTCCTTGGCAACCAAACCTAGACCATCTTGCAGCTCCAGCCTGCCCTGCTCCCACCTCCCCAGGCTGGGAAGAAGATCATCCTGCAGCCATAATTGATTCTACATCCACAATTGATTCTGCTGCATTGCCAGCGTGAGGCCAAGTCATTGTGCTTGGCTTTGATTTTGTGCTTCCTGCTTCCTCCCCCTCCCAGTGCTCATGGGACAACACTGATCAGATAAGAGACCTCTCAGGCCAGCCAAGGGAGCTGATAATGGGAAAACAGAAGCCTGGCTGTTGGCGACATAAGAGCCTTAAGAGCTTAAAGGGTCAATTTCCCACCTTGTTAAATTGCCCACTAAAATCACATGCCTTTAAGGGGGAAAAAATATGCTTTTAACTGAGCAAAGAATGAACCCAGCCACCCTGGGGCACTGGGTTTGTTGTGTTCAGGAAAGTTACAAATGCCTTTGCCCTACAGATCAAGCCTCCTTGAGAGCTCAGAACTGCAAAAATGTGCCCTGGTGCCCAGCAGAGAGAGCTCACAGCAGGATCTCCAACCGCGGATGTGATTTCAAAGCGACACTCTTTGCTCCGTGCCAAGGGCATCACAATGCAATGTCAGGAAAGCTTTCTCCATGCCGTGCCGCTCTCACCTCGGGGAAGAGGCACAGGTTCCGACTTACCCTTTTGTGCAATATTTCCTGCTCATGGGCAGCTGGACTGGGACTCAGGACACCTGGTTCTCTTGCCACTGACACAGGCAATTTGCCCCTCTCTGGGCCTGTCTGTTTCCCCTCCCACCCTCTGTCTGACGTGTCTCTTTAGACTGTAAGCGCTCCGGGGCAGGGACTGCCCCTTGCTGTATGCTCGCCTAGCACCGTGGGATCTCTGTTTTAAACGGGGCCTTTGGGAGCTTCTAGAATAGAAATAACAAATACGAATAAGGCTCATTAAAAATAGGCTAGCACACCTGAGGGGGCAGGATATGACCTAGTAGTCTGAGGATAACTGGAGTTGAACTAGACCAGTGATTCTCAACCAGGGGTACACAGAGTCTGCCAGCGGTACATCAACTCATCTAGATATTTGCCTAGTTTTAAAACAGGCTACAGAAAAAGCACTAGCGGAGTTAGTACAAACTAAAATTTCCTACAGACAATGGCTTGTTTATACGGCTCTATATTGAAATGTAAGTACAATCGTTATATTTCAATTTTATAATTACTATTTTATAGTATTTCGGTGTGCTGTCCCAGCTCTGCTTGTATTAATTTAGTAACTTCAGGCATTTTTTATTACTTTATATTAACTTTATTTTAAAACTTTGCTATGTGGTAATAAGGAAAGCCCATGTTTCAAAGATTAGTTAGTGGTTAGGATTAGAAGCAGAGTCTGCATTTTTGTTGCTTGGCAACCATATCTTTAAGAAAGTTAGGAGTAATTCCAGCTGTTGCATTTCTGAAGGGCTAAAATAATTAATTTACGGGATTTATTTAAAGTAAAGTTTTTACCTTGGTTTGTTGTTTTGTTCTGTTTTAAATGGCTTTATATTTTGGAGGTTTTTGAAAAACAATAACTTAAGCAAAGAGAGAGAGCAGAAGTGAGGAGAGGTGGGGGAAGGGGGATGAAGAGCAACCTAGGAAGGTAGGGAGACCTGAGCCAAGAGAGATTAACTGTATTAAGGTATGTTAAAATACAGGCAGCAGCCGTGAGTTTAGCAAACTGAGAAAGGATATAAAGGAAAACGTACCCGGTATGTAGAAATATTTGAGAAAGAAGGATCTATTTTTAGGTATGAATGCGGATTCTGTGGGTCAAAGCAGCTTGGAACTCACACCCCGGGTTTGTATAGTAATAGTGTGGCTGTGACACTTTGGTATTTTTATGTCTGACTTTGTAAGCAAGTCGTTTTTAAGTGAGGTGAAGCGTGGGGGTAGGCAAGGCAGATCAGACTCCTGAAAGGGGGACAGTAGTCTACAAAGGCTGAGAGCCACTGAACTAGAAGGTTAGGAGAGCAAGGTCTTAAAGGGCCAGTGTACTTCCAAGGGACCGCCTGAGGCCAGGGAGAGGGGCTGAGCTCCAAGTGCCCTCTTTGGTTTCTCTAACAAAAGCCTGACATTTTTTGTTTTTTTCTTTCTCAAGTGCCCGTACCGAGGGCAGCTGCATGGGGAGAGAGGCAGCTCTCAGACAACCAGGTCCCGAACGACCAAGGGCTTTAAAACCATTCCCCTTGGAAACATACTGGAACCAGTGCAGATCCCAGAGCCAACCCATGCTGGAGTGGGTGGTGTTTGTACTGAGTCCATCCAGCAGAGGGCGCTGGAAACCACATCTCAGGTGCATCTGAGTCAGAGAGCGAAGGTCACAAGTCACCAGCTGTCCTGAAGCACCAAGTGTCTCCCCTGAGTGGATACAGTCTCTGCATGTTTTTCGTTACAGCTGGCAGGGCTGGTTCAAGCAGATCTCGGGCGCTCTTCAAACCCCACAATTGCACTGTCACGGCAGGAGCTGAGATCGAGTTTGGGGTAAAACAGCCCTATTGAAGTCAAGGGCAAAACTCCCTCTGGTTTTTCAAATAGAGCCAGGATGTCATGCATTGTGCCACCCTCCCTGCCCAAACTGCTCGGCCAGGGCCGCTTGGAGTACTCGGTACATATCACCTGGACCCTCCGTGGTATTACCCCCTCAGCACAAAGCAGCTTGTCCGCCATGCCTTGTAGCACTGGAGCTAGGTAATAAAACAGCCCATTCCCTGGTGGGTGGGTCTTCTTGTGGCTGACCTGGCTCTGACCCGGGCGGTTGTACTGCATCCCTGCCCAGTCTGGACCTTTCGGACCCACTCACATTCATCCTTACCCCATGCCCCTCTTACCCATTGAGATTGCAGAGTTGTCTTGCTCAGGGGCTGGGAGATTGGACTGTCTTTAAACATCACAGAATCTGCAAAGAAGCCAAGAACCGACCCTGAACACAAGGAACAGCCCATCTGTGGGACAGCCTTGCCCCTCTGTCCCTGGCAACTCGACTCTGCCACTGGCTTCTCCCTGTTCGGCCTGCTCTATTGCCAACCCCAAATGTTCAAAAATCACGGGTGGGGCTCACCAACAATCACGAGATTGGCTTTAAAAGCATGAGATTATGTAAAAATACTAGATTTGCTGTTCTTTTTATTTCCCCTCTGCTCTTTGAGCCCATAGGGGGCACTGGGGCCCAGGGGTGGGGCATCCAATAGGCTGGGAAAGTCTGTGCCTCCCCCAACAGCCCTACATGACCCCGCCCATGGTCCTCCCCGAAGCCCCCTCCTGCTTGCCCTTTCCCCCTTGGCCCCAGCCCAGGCAGGCTGCTCCTCTTCAGTGGTACTGGGGCTGGAGCTGGCGCTGCCGGGACTTGGGGCCGCCCAGCACTGAGGGGAGGATGAGGGCTGGGGCTATGCCTCATGGCGCTCGGGGTTGGGGCTGGAGGCACTGGGACTGGGGGAATAGGGGGGAGCCATGCGCTGCCTGCCCTGCGCTTGGGGGCTGGGAGGACCACGTGTCACCCAGCGCTCTGGGACGGGGGGCTGGCAACCACAGAGCTGGGGGCTCCAGGCTCCAATGGGGGAAAGGGGCGGGGCTCCGGGGGGGGGCACGGCCAGACAGGGGCTAGACTCCCCCAGCCGGTGTCTGGGGTCACATTTTGAAGCTTTCACCATAGCCACGAGGGCTAGAAACTTACTTTTTCTTTAAGAATGAAAGCTGAAATCATCACACTTCCACCTGACTCCAGGAGCTGGGGCTTTAAGGAAAGCACTAATTATCCTGAGACTCATGAGAGTTGGCAACACCGGCACCCGGGTTCCCTGCAGTTGTGTTTGGTGCAGCCGAGAGACGGGGTGGGTGAGGTGATAGCTTTTATTGGACCAACTCACGTTGATGAGAGAGACAAGCTTTCAGCTACACCAAGCTCTTCTTCAGCTCTGGGAAACTGACTCAGGCTATGGCTACACTGGTGCTTTACAGCGCTGCAACTTTTTCGCTCAGGGGGGTGAAAAAACACCCCCCTGAGTGCAGCAAGTTGCAGCGCTGTAAAGCGCCAGTGTAAACAGTGCCCCAGCGCTGGAAGCTAATCCCCTCATGGAGGTGGCAGCGCTTTGAAGTTTCGAGTGTAGCCACGGCCTCAGAGTGTCACAGCTAAATACAAGTGGAACAGATTGTTTAGCATAAGTAGTTAATACACAGTTTGAGGGACCATTCACGGTAAAGTGTCCCATTAACACCCCCATCATAGGGAGAAAAGGAAGGGTGGGGAGAAGCAGCCATGGGGGTTATTAGTGGGTTACAGATTGTTCTAATAAGCCATAAATCCAGTATGTCTATTTGGGTACGTCCAGACTACCCACCGTATCGGCGGGTAGCGATCGATTTATCGGGGATCGATATATCGCGTCCGAGACGCGATATATCAATCCCCGAACGTGCTCCCCGTCGACTCCGGAACTCCACCGGAGCGAGTGGCGGTAGCGGAGTCGACGGGGGAGCCGCAGCCATCGATCCCGCGCCGTGAGGACGGGAGATAAGTCGGAATAAGATACGTCGACTTCAGCTACGGTATTCCCGTAGCTGAAGTTGCGTATCTTACATCGACACCCCCCGCAGTGTAGACCAGGCTTTTGATCCGGGATATGGAGTGTCTAGCAAAGTTATGAATTTAAGCTCCCAGGCTCGTCTTTTGAAGGTGGTGTGCAGGTTTCCTTTGAGGATGTAGGTCAGACGTAGAGCGATCGATTTGTGAAAAAAGTGTTCCCCCACAGGTGATAGGAGAAGAGTCTGGAGAAGAGAAGATGAGAGGGGACATGATAACAGTTTTCAAGTACATAAAAGGTTGTTACAAGGAGAAGGAAGAAGAACTGTTCTTCTTAACCTCTGAGGATAGGACAAGAATCAATGGGCTTAAATTGCAGCAAGGGTGATTTAGGTTGGACATTAGGAAAAACTTCTTCACTGTCAGGGTGGTTAAGCACTGGAATAAATTGCCTAGGGAGGTTGTGGAATCTCCATCATTGGGGATTTTGAAGAGCAGGTTGGACAAACACCTGTCAGGGATGGTCTAGATAATACTTAGTCCTGCCATGAGTGCAGGGGCCTGGACTAGATGACCTCTCGAGGTCCCTTCCAGTTCTATGATTCTGTGTGTCTGTCTTTTATCATTTCCCTGTGTGAGTTCATTCCAGAGCATCATGATTGTCTGGTTTCAGCAACACAGTTGTGATTGGGGCACTTAGTGCCCTGGAGGGGGTGCCCCACATGTTGGGATCTCTGGAAAGGTGCTAATGGGGCTGTTGATCCTGGGAGCAGTGGAGAGAGGTCTGCACGTTCTGCATCTGTCGTTCTGGCAGGGGCTGGTGCCACTTTGAGTTGGGGTGTCCTGGTCTGTGGGGAGCTTGCGGCTGATGAGGCGCTTCCGGGGGTGTTCGCAGGCCAGGAGAGGAGGCGGGGGAAGGATTTCTATCAGGAGGGGGTCCCCATGGAGGATGGGGTGCCGGCGTTTGATGACACCCGCCCGGGGGCCCTGGCACTGGAAGATGCTGCCGGAGCAGCCTGCGCCAGCCGCACACAGCCCTGCCGGGGGCCCACCCCCTCCGGGGCCTCCGCCGCTCGCCCCAGGCGTGGCTATGAAGGGGCCGGGCGGCTGGAAGAGGGGCCGCCCCCAGCCGCCCCGTCACGGCCTGTGCAGCGCTGCGCGGCGGGGCCGTGCACAGCCCGGGCGGAGCAGGCCGGGACCCGAGCGGCTGGAGCTGCCCGGCCGCCGCCCCCATGGCCCTGCTGCTGCTCCTGAGCCTCCTGCCGCCCGCCCTGCCCCTCTCCGGGCCCGAGACGCGCTGCAGCTCGGTGCTGCTGGACCCCGCCTCGGGCCGGCTGCAGATCGTGCCGCGCTGGGACCCCGCCGCCGTCGCCTGGGCCAACCTCACCGACCGGATCCGAGACACGGGGTAGGCGGGTGTGTGTGTGTGTGTGCGTGTGCGTGCGTGTGCAAACCCCCGGGCCCGAGCCCGCTGATCCCAGGGACGCCGGGCGAGCTCAGACTCGGCAGCTGGGAGCGAGCGAGCCTGGGCTGGGGTCTCCATCGCTGGGTGGGGGGGTCGCTCCTTTGAAGGGACCCCTCGCAGCTCTCGAGGCTGGGGGGCGGTGGGGGGCGAGGGTCGGGCCCTGGAGCTGCCCTGCCCGGGGGAGTTTCTGCTCCGGGGCTGTTCTAGCTGGTTTCTCTGGCCCTTTTCCATCTCCCTCCCTCCCCCCCAAGGCCCTGTGCGGGTGAAAACATCTGTCAACAAGATCTGTGTCTTTTCTCATCCCCCTTTCGCTTCTGCTTTTCAGTGAGGCTGCAGTGCCCCTAACCAGGGGCTCATCCCATTTCTCTTGTTTTCCGCCACTTCTGCAGCATCAGGCCTGTTTGCGCCACCTTCCCGCGGCCCAATGGCCCCACGCGCGTTTGATTTCATTTTCCATTGCGGTTATTGCATTCCACTTGTGGCAAAGCCCATTGCAAATCGCGAAAGGGGGAGTAATGCGGCGTGTGTAGCATCCGTGCAGTTCCACCCTTGAGATGGCTCTGGGTACGTCCACCTGGCAGCCGGGATGGTGCTTTCCAGTGCAGGGAGATAGATGCAGGCTAGCTGCGCTGGAGCGAGTGTGCTAGCAATAGTCGTGTGGCTGGAGTGGCGCGGGCGGTGGCTTTGGCTAGCCGCCCAAGTACAGTGCCTGGATCCCTTGTGACCCTCGGAGTGCATACTCACTCCGCTAGGCCAAGCTGCCGCCTGTGCCATGCTGCAGAACGAACAGTCTGTCTATCTGCAGTGGGAAGCACGCTGCCAGCTGCGGTGTGGGGAAGGCCTTGCAAGACATGCACATCTCTCTGTGTTGCTCGTGAAAGAGACGCTGTCAAGTGGCTTTTCCTCCTTGTGTTTTAGACATTATTATTCCCGTTGCCCTAGCACCAAGAGGCTCCAGTTAGGATTGAGCCTGTTTTAGGCAGCAGCATAAAGCTTTATCCCCATGGTATCTGAGCATCAACCATTTAGAGCCTGGAGCTGTGTCAGGTGCTGTACAAACACATGCTAAACGGCAGCCCCTGCCCTGAAGTGCTGCAAAGGGGTGCCTACGAGACAGATGGCCCTGAGCCAGCTGCCAAAGGCCCTGCCCCCTTGTATTTCCACTGGCCCCTGTGGAGGGCCCCCCAATGTATACACTCTGTCCACTGCTAATCCTCCACATCTTGCCTCCTAGGGATTTTTTTTGGGGGGGGGGGGGGGGGGTTGAATTAGTGAACGCGTGTGCAAGTGCAAAGCAGTGCTGGATGCCATGGAAATGCCAATACCCACCTAAGGGACAATGATTGTGCAGATCCTTTAAGGGAGAGCAGAAGCTTGTCTGGGCCCCCATCCTCTTCCTTTTGCCCTTGATGTCCCCCTTCTGGAGGAAGACCCCGGTAAGCACCTCCCCTGGCTCCAGGGTGTCTTTAGCCCCAGCTGTGTGGTGGGAGAGTGCTTTGGGATTCTTGGGAGCAGCTCCAGACAAAGCAAACAAGAAGCAAAGCACAGGAAGGCCCAGAGAGGGGTTTGCTTTGTCTCGAACTGGAGCCTTTATCTGAAGTGTCCTTCAGATAATGTAAGCTACACACACAGCCCCCGGGGAGCCCAGTTGGAGGGAGTGCATTGCTATGGGCCGCATGGAGACTTTCCATTGTGCATGATCTTTCCCTTGTTCAATCAGTGTCCTCTTTGCTTGGTGCAGGTGGTCCTTCCTGGAGTTGGCCACCAGCGAGAAGTACAATGACAGCCTGCAGGCCTATGCTGCGGGACTGGCCGAAGCCGCTGTGTCCGAGCAGGTAAATGATGGTGCATGGCAGGGGAGAGTCAGACCCACTGGTCTGCAGAGCCCCCTGGTGTCCCAGTCCTAGGTTCCCCCTGTCCAGTTATGCCCCTGCACCTCAGTCTAGACTCAGGCCCAGCTTAGTCCATACCTGGGCCTCTCCTATCAGAGATGGCCAGTGGCGCCACAGGTTAACAGCTCACTTGTGCCCGGGGGAGGGGGCGAGGCTGAGATTCTCAAGCTCGTTTCACATGTGAGCTGAGCCTGGCCAAGACTGAATGAAGCCTGT
This sequence comes from Terrapene triunguis, assembly GCF_002925995.2. NCBI lineage: Eukaryota > Metazoa > Chordata > Testudines > Emydidae > Terrapene > Terrapene triunguis. The sequence continues at coordinate 4,328,948 of NW_020665302.1, forward strand.
AGAAACGCAGGGTGGCTGGATTGCCTCTCGGCGCTCCTCGGCTGCCTCCTGCCCTGTTCAGCTTGTCCCTGGCTCTCCAGCCAGCCAACAGAAGATGCCTTAGCGAGGAGGGCCTGGCTTCACCCAGAGGTGATGGAGAACCAGCCCCTCACTCCAGGATGTTAAGTGGATGGAAAGGGGTGAGCAGGCCCATTGTTACACTGCGCCCCCTTCTTCCTCCAGCTCATCTACATGCACTGGATGAACACCATGGTGGGCTACTGCGGCCCCTTTAAATACCAGACTGACTACTGCGAGAAGCTGAAGAGCTACATCGAGACCAACCTGGCCTGGATGGAGGAGCAGATGGAGAAAGGAGAAGCTCTGGAGTACTGGTACCAGGTGGGTGTGTGCTGCTAGGGGGTGGGCAGTGCCTTGCATTTATTTGGGTGTGCCGGTCGCTATGGGAAAAGGACAGGGTCTTTGGGCCCAGGGCTGAAGTCTGAGACGCCAGTTCCCACCGCTCTTCTACAGGGGCCCCAGACCAGGCACCTGCCAGTGAAAACCTGGGTATTGCTCGACTTTAAATACAAAGGGTAGCCAGGAACTGGAAGTCACTTGGTGCCATGAGCTGTAAAACTGGGCCCCTGGCCACTTATGGCCATTAGAGGCCCCCTGGCTCTTTAAGCAAGTGCAGGACTGAAGTTAACCCGGGTCTCCTGGCCAAATTCCAGCTGGGGTGAGTCGATCTGTCCTTCGTAACTCTTTCCTCTTTGCAGCGTCAGTTGGAGAAGTTCCTCCTCACTTCCCCTCCTACAGGACATTGCACGGGCAGCGTTGTCTGGGTCGTTCTGTATGTGCAGGAGGATGGATTTCGGGGGCGAGTCATAGAGAGCCTGATCCATCACTGAGTTCTCACTCGGTCCAGTGGCCTCACTTGGCCGGCAGAACCCTTGATGCTGGTGGAGGAGCGCTCCCAGCCTGGCTCTGGGGGTCTCTGGAGGTGCTGGGCTAGAGGTTCGGGGGAGATCCATCTTGCGGGCTGAGCAGCGTCCTCTGGAGTCACTGAGATGCAATTAAACACGGAGGAGCAGGATGTCCGTTTTCCAGAGTAGAACTGCCCCTCCCTCTAGATTCCCCTTTTCCGATTCTTGTTACCAGCCCCTCCCCTCCACATGTGGGGTGAGATCTCAGACCCTGGCCTGCTTGCCGGGCCCTGTGCGTGGGGGTCTCACCGTGTGCCTGTCCCTCCCCCTACAGGTGCGCCTGGCTCTGCTGCAGCTCAAGGGCCTGGAAGACGGTTATAACGGGCGAGTGGCTTTCCCGACTGGACGATTCTCGGTCGCCCCGTTTGGCTTCCTGTAAGTCCCTTTGGGCGTGAGGTGGGAGCTGGGTGATTGGACTTAACCCTTTCGGTCCTGGCTGATGTGGGGAGCTGGAGAGATGGGGTGGAGTGAATGGGGCAGCTCCAGCGCAGTGGGGCTGGAGGAAGCCGACGGGTGTTGGCCTGGTACGTGCTCAGCAGCTGCAGTGCGCTGGTGGCTGTAGGGAAGAGCTGGGGCGGCGTCCCATAGGCATGCAGCAAAGGAAAGCTGTAGGCTTTAGGGACCCATTATTATCTGCATTGTACAGAGGGAAACTGAGGCACAGAGAGGCGCTGTAATTTGGTCATATAGTGAGTCAGCAACAGCATAGGGAGTAGACCCAGGAGCTCTGACTCTGTGCTTCTGCTCTGAGCCCTAGATGGCACCCCCACCACATGCTCTTTAAAATACAGGGTCCCGGTTGGACATGGGGACTTGTTGCTGTACCCCCTGTCTCTGCAGAACACCCCCACCCCCGCATCTACTTAGCTTGCCGACCAGCCAGCGTGCCCTGGCTCTCGTCGGCCCTGCAGAGCCAAGGTCGCTGAAGAAGAGTGAGGCCAGATTTGCTTCTGCCTCGCGTATCGCTTGCTGGGTTCTGAATGCAGGCCCCCTCCTGGTCAGCCTGTCTCTGTGCCTCAGTTTCCCCATCTGTAAACCAGGGAGAGGAGTTGCCTCTTCCGAGGGTGCTGAGAACTGCTTGTTAACGTTTGCATGATGCCTTGATGACTTCTTTGGGCTGACACCCCAACACGGAGAGGACTTCCCATTTTAATTAAAATATAATGCAGTCCGGCAGCTCCTTTAGAGTACCTCTTAGCCCTTCCTACCCACAATGCATTTATACCCAGGCAGACCGCTCCCAAATACAGATATGCTCCCAGCCTTGGGCTCGAACTGTGTACTATTGCTTCATTAGCCCCTGGGGCTGAGGCGAAGCCTGAGTCACTGAATCCAAAGGTCGGGAGTTCTGCCCCCCATGCCCTGTGTCTGCATTTGCCTCAGGCTGCAGTTTTATGACCGTCACTAGGGCTTGCGGCTTATCCATGGTCAGATAAGGGAGTCCTGGCTGCAGGGAGAACCTGTGGGGACAAAGAAGGGATCCTTAGGGCCATCGCATGCAAATGGCCAGGACCAGGAGGGTGGAGTTTCCTGCTTCCTCCAGCCCGGGGAGTGGGCATAGCTGGGGTAACCCATAGCAGGATTCCAGCCAAGGTGAAGGTAGGTGGCCCGAGGGTCTGCTCTGCTTTGGCCAATCCAGGGGCCTCTGTCTGTGCTGCCGGGGGTTGTTATGAGCCCAGGTGTGTCTGTTCTCTCCCCCCCACCCCGCCTCCAGCTTGTTCCAGCTGGGTGGGGACCTGGAGGACCTGGAGTCGGCCTTGAACAGAACGGAAAGCGAGCACACGCTGGGCTCGGGGTCTTGCTCCGCGCTCCTCAAGCTGCTGCCGGGGAACCAGGAGCTCCTGGTCTCCCATGACACCTGGAACACTTACCAGTCCATGCTGCGCATCATCAAGAAGTACACGCTGCCCTTCCGGACCTCGGCCCACAGTGCGTAACGCGGGCAGGGGCCTGGGGGGTAGCCGCGTGGGCCGGTACCAGGATCGGAGCTCCTTGGCCCTGGGCTGGAGGAGGGAGGCAGGACGAGGGGGTGATAAGACAGCAGGAGTAAGCATGTATCTGGCTACCAGGAAGCGGGATTGCTGGCTGTCCCGTGGGAAGGGCTAGAGGGGTAGCCACCAGACTGGCACTTCCTGAGCCCACAAAGATGCTGTGTAAGTTTCCCTGCTCCTTATGCGAAGAGAGAGAAGGGTCCCGCTCCCCCTGCCCCTGCCTCTGCCGCTGGATCTTGCCGCCACTCTGGGGCGGAGTTTGCTGTGGGAAGCTGGCAGGGCCCGTCTCTGGAGGTGATGGGGCGTGGCCTCTGCACCCCTGATGGCTCCCTGCCGTCTGCTCCCCCAGGTGACGACGTGATCTCGGGGCACGTCCAGACATTCTCGTCCTATCCCGGCACCATCTTCTCGGGAGACGACTTCTACATCTTGAGCAGTGGCTTGGTGAGCAGCTGCTGCCTGCACCCTCCTCCCCTGCCTCCCTCCCCCATGGCCCAGCTGTCCCTGAGTTCCGCCGGCTAAGGATTGAGCCTCCTGCCCCATTGCTGCTTTGGGATTCAAAGCAGGGCCCTGGGTCACTGTCTGCACCAGGAATCCTATCGTCTCAGTGCAGAACCCAAATCTCCCTCTGCCTATGTACTGCCCTACTACTGCACTCTTCACATGGGCAATGGGGCAGACTGTCCCTCCGGCTCTGCCTGTGTCACTCCCCCGCCCCATTGCCAGGAGCCCAGGTCTGGCCTCTGTTGGATCACGCGCATCCTTGCCTGGATTCGCTTATGACTCTGTTCTGTCCCCTGCAGGTGACTTTGGAAACCACCATCGGGAACAGCAATGCTGCCTTGTGGAAATACATCCATCCGGAAGGGAGTGTCCTGGAGTGGCTGAGAAATATAGTGGCAAACCGGCTAGCCAGGAGCGGGGCCGAGTGGGCTGCCATCTTCCAGCAGTTCAACAGTGGCACGTAAGTCGACTAGCAGTCATCCAGACCCTCCTGTCGTGTCCCCCTCTCTCCCCTCCCTTCGGCAGCGATGGGATGGCTGAGTTCAGTCGAGCAGGAAGATCTAACCTGTCTCTGATGCCAGGTTATTGCACAAGGCGCTCTGTGGTGATGGCACAATATCATGGGACATCACGGGACATGCCTTGGCCATGTGGTGCCACGTGTTAGTTAATGTGTTAAGTTTTGGCACATTGCATGATGTCAGTGGCACTGAGACCAAGCAGCAGACTTCAGAGGCTACTAATCTGTGGCTGGTCTGTGTGTGCACCACTGCCAGCTGCTAGTGGAATTATTATTAATCGTCATTGTCGTCATGTTCATTACTCTAATGTCGAGAAACCAGCCAAAATCAGGCCCCTTGTGCCACATGCTGTACGTACACAGTAGCAGACAGTCCTTGCCACGAAGAACTTACCTGCTAAATAGCCAAGATAGATCAAGGGTAGGGGAAAGGCACGGAACACTGGAACAGTTCAGCTGTGTGTCATTGGACCTGTACTGCTAAGGGAGTCTCTCCTCTTATGCAAATAAAAGGGGTTTTGAAGGAGGAGGACCTGAGTTTCATCTCTGTTGTTGCTTTGAAACTCGGTCTCTGTGAGGTGGTCCAGGGACCACTGGGAGTTCCTAGGTCTCCATGGATTTGTAACAATAAGTGAGTCCATTGCTCTGGCCAGAGGGCAGCTTCCTTGGCTCTCAGAGCCACCTGTGGTGCTGCAGGCATTGCTTATGGAACAGCTCCTTCTGATTTCTCTGCAGTTTGTTCTGAAACCAGCCCCAAACGATGTCATGACCTGACATGGCGAGGGGATGAGAAGCGGGGGCGGATGAGTGGAAATACCAGAGTAGGAGGGAATCTCTTTGTTGGAAACCTTGACTGTGTTCAGTTTGTTCCTCACTATGGTGTCCGTTTGTCCACTGCAGTCACGGGCGAGTTGCCTACACTGTAGCCACACAGGGATCCTTCAAACAGGAGCATAAAAACGGCCATTCTGGGTCAGACCAACGGTCCATCTAGCCCAGTATCCTGTCCCTGACCGTGGCCAGTCCCAGGTGCTTCAGAGGGACTGAGCAGACCATGGCAAGGGGGGAGGGATAGCTCACTGGTTCGAGCATTAGCCTGCTAAACCCAGGGTTGTGAGTTCCACCCTTGAGGTGGCCTCTTAGTGATCTGGGGCAAAAATCTGTCAGGGACAGTACTTGGTCCTGCTGTGAAGGCAGGGGACTGGACTCAATGACCTTTCAAGGTCCCCTCCAGCTCTATGAGATAAGTATATCTCCATATAAAAAATTATTGAGTGATCCCATCATCCAGTCCCAGCTTCTGGCAGCCCAAGGTTTAAGGGACACCCAGAGCAAGGGGATGCACCCTTGACCATCTTGGCTAACAGCCACTGATGGACCTATCCTCCAGGAACTTCTCATTCTTTTTTGAACCCCATTATCCTTTGAGCCTTCACAACACACCCTGGCAACGAGTCCCACGGGTTGACTGTATAAATTTATTAACAGTAAGGAAATCACACGCCAAAGAGTGTAGTTACCTTGAGGAGCCACGTGGTGACAGCATAAGTACACCAGGACTGTTACTTGACATTTACTACCATGGCGTAAGGGCACTGAACGCCAAACGCTTCCCCTCTCGTCTCTTGCCCAGGTACAACAACCAGTGGATGATTGTGGATTATAACACCTTCCTGCCGGGCAAAGCTGGCCTCCAGCAGGGGGTGCTCACAGTGCTGGAGCAGATCCCGTAAGTGCCTTCATTCGGAACATTCGGCCGTAATTTATCGGGGTAGCTGTGTTAGTCTGTATCCACAGAAACAACAGGGAGTCCGGTGGCACCTTAAAGACTAACAGATTTATTTGGGCATAAGCTTTCGTGGGTAAAAAACCCCACTTCTTCAGATGCATGGAGTGAAAATTACAGATGCAGGCATTATTATACTGACACATGGAGAAGGGAGTTACCTCACAAGTGGAGAACCAGTGTTGACAGGGACGATTCAATCAGGGTGGATGTGGTCCACTCCCAATAATTGATGAGGAGGTGTCAATTCCAGGAGAGGTAAAAGCCAGTAGAACACTTCGATCTCCCTGGACATTCTATAACAGATTTAAAAGTAACTATTCTTGAACAAAAAACTTCAGAAACAGACTTCAAAGAGAAACTGCAGAACTAAAATTCATTTGCAAATTTAACACCATTAATTTGGGCTTGAATAGGGACTGGGAGTGGCTGGCTCATTACAAAAGCAACTTTCCCTCTCCTGGAATTGACACCTCCTCATCAATTTTTGGGAGTGGACCACATCCACCCTGATCGAATTGGCCCTGTCAACACTGGTTCTCCACTTGTGAGGTAACTCCCTTCTCTTCATGTGTCAGTATATTTATGCCTGTATCTGTACTTTTCACTCTATGCATCTGAAGAAGTGGGTTTTTTACCCACGAAAGCTTATGCCCAGATAAATCTGTTACTCTTTAAGGTGCCACCGGACTCCTAGTTGTTTTTATCCGGCAGTAATGTTATCAAGCTCCTTGTCCCAGCCCTCCTCATGGGCTCTAGAGAGCGACAGGATGATGCCTGGTTTGTTACAGCTCCACCCCCCCCCCCCCCAAATGGAGTCTGTTGTCCCTGCTCTGGCTCTAGCTGTGACACTTGTGTTTACAGCACAGCCTGGACTGGCTGAGACCCCCCCGTTGCTCTGAGACGAGGTCCCATTCCTTGTCTTTAATGCTGAGGCTGTCGCCTGGATAGAGCCGGGGGGGGGTTCTGATAATGGAGGTCTGGCTGGCTCCCCCAAGGCTGGCTAGCTCATCTGCAGCTGGCTGGGCTCTCCTGCTGCGTTACGGTTCAGTCGTTCTAGGCGCTGGTCAAACGCGGAAGCCCCTGCTGAGCCAGGGGGCCTTGGGGCAGCCAGTGGCTGCCTGTGCTTGGGGCAGCTGCCCATTGTCGCTGGCTGGGCAGTCCTCTGGCCCCCTGATTGTCCCGGTTCTTGGTGATCCGAGATGGAGGCTGCACTCCTGCTTTCCCAGCATGCAATCTGCTTCCCATTTGTGTTCTGGTCTCTCATGCCCCATCTCGTTCTCTCTCTCAGGGGGCTGGTGGTCGTGGCTGACAAAACAGAGGAGCTGTACCAGAAGGGATACTGGGCCAGTTACAACGTGCCGTAAGGAGGTTCTCTTCTCTCTCCAGTCCAACCCCCTGGCTTAGGGCATCTTACTCCAGGGAGGTGGGGGAAGGGAAGGGTCAGCTGGGAGAATAGGCGCCCAACCCCTGGTGCTGTCTCCCCCACTGCCCTCCATGGGGTGCTCTTTCAACCACACTGACGGCCTGATCCAAACCCCGTTGGGCTTACAAGGAGCGTTCTCCTCTGCTCCCCCGCCAGCTAGGGCGGGGAGTGCTGTGCTCTCGGGGAGCAGTGCTGCCTGGTTCCAGAAGGGGGCAGCACTCAGCTGTTAAGAGGGACTCCGCCTTGAGTTGTTGTCTGGCGGTTGGCATGGGGTGGGCTTGGCAGCTGGGTGACAACTGGGTGGAAATGCCCCTTTAGAAAGGGCCTTGCCCTGATAGGCTGTTCTAATAACACCTCGCTGAGTGGGTCTTAAAGCGCTTTACACGACCCCCCTGAGGCAGGGCAGGGCTGCTATCCCCCTTCTACAGGTGGGAAACCGAGGCACAGAGAGGCTAAGTGACTTGCCTCCGGTCACATTGCACGTCTGGGTCACAGCAGGGAGCTGAACCTCCAAGTCCTAGGCGAGTGCTCGTATCACCCGGCCATCCCTTACCTTCCCCCATCCCTTTGGCGCCTGGCCTGGCCTCCCTGGGGTGGGGGTGGGATTCCTTGAGGCACATGTACAAAGGCAGGAGGGGTCCCTGCTCGATCTGTGTGTTACTCCCTCCCCCCCATCCCCAGGTACTTTGAGCAGATCTTCAACGCCAGCGGCCAGCTGGAGCTGGTGAAGAAATACGGCGACTGGTTCACCTACGACAAAAACCCCCGGGCCCAGATCTTCAGGCGCAATCAGACGCTCGTCCAAGACCTGGACTCCATGATCCGGCTCATGAGGTGAGGGCTTCTCTGTGGGGAGAGGGAGCTTGGCGCCGTCTCGTGCCGGGAGGGCGTATCGCTCGTGGGAAGAGCGGCCCTCGAGACACACACGCTCCATGCGCTCTGGCACCTTGGCACGGGCAAAGGTGTGCTGGGGGGACGGGTGCAGAGTGGGAACCAAGCTGTCTGTTTGTGTGGGGGCAGAGGGAGAGTGTTAAGGGCTCTATTATTGTAGGGTTGCCGCTTATCCTGATGATGACAAGGCAGCTGTGCGTGCTGGCCACGTGGAACGCTGACAATGGGGCCTGGGGCATCCTTGAAGCTGATGCGCTGTCACTGCATCTCGACAACGCCTGGTGTCACAGCGGTGATCGTGCCATGGCACGATGATGCACTATGGCTATTGTCTCGAAGGAGCCAGCCCCTCCTGTGTGTCAGGCCGGGAACGGCCGGGGCAGGTGCAGTTACACAGAGAGGTGGGCTCAAAAAGCCAGATCAGGAGCATCCTTCAGCGTGAAGATGTTCGGATCCTGAGGGTTTCCTGAGGACTGTCTCTGGTTACCTCCAGGGGCTGATCATCCCTGACCACAATCTCCACTTCCCTCTGCCCCCTAATCCAGCGCGGTCTGAGCTGAGCGAGGGCTGAGGTCAGATCCCACCTCCATAGCTCCAGGAGCCTGATCCAGCGCTCACTGAAGGTGACGAGACTCTGCCCTGACAACGTTGGCTTTCTGGGGCAGCTGCTACAGCGATGAGCCTGGTGTAAGAACTTAGAGCAGAATCTCTCCCCTCCATCCCCGGTTCAAACCCAGCCTAGGGTCTTTCCCCCCTCCCTTCCAGGGCAGAGCTGCCCCAGTGGCTAATCCAGAGCTGCCCCAGTGGCCCAGCTCCCCTCCCCTTGGGGCTGCCTCCATTGAACGTGTTCGTGCTGCCTCTCAGGTTCAATGACTTCCTGAAGGACCCGCTGTCCCTGTGCCAGGGCTGCGACCCGCCCCAGAACGCCGAGAACGCCATCGCCGCCAGGTCGGACCTCAACCCCGCCAATGGGACCTACCCCTTCGCTGCGCTGCGCCAGCGGTCGCACGGGGGCACGGACATGAAGGTGAGGGCCACGGGGGGAGTCTGTGGTGGGTGAGCGCATGCTCCTGCAGGGGGGAAGCCTACTGCAGCCTTGGCTAACAGAGTGGCTCTGACGGTGGATCCAGCGGTCATGGGTTCAATCCCTGCTGCTGACAACTCATATATGTGTGCGCGCTCCAGCTTCATGGACTCAGCCCAGTTCGAGTGTTTCCGCCTGTCTTGCCCGCGAGTGGCTGGAGGCCGTCCGGCAGCACCTGTGCCCAGAGATGCTCCCGCTGACTCTGCGGAAATCGTCAGACGCTTGGTTTTCTCTCCCTAGATCACGTCCTATGCGATGGCCAAGGGCTACAGCCTGATTGCCGCCAGCGGGCCCACCTGGGACGACGTCCCCCCTTTCCAGTGGAGCACCTCTCCCTACAGCAACCTGCTTCACATGGGGCACCCCGACCTCTGGAAGTTCCCCCCCATCAAGATCTGGTGGGACTGAAGTGGAGCCTGGATCCCCTGGCGCGTGTGGCCGAGTGGATTGGAGCAGGGATGCTGAGGGTGTGTCCCGTCCCCCTGTCTGTCTTGTTATAGTCTGGACTCTGGCCTATCCGCTGGGGGGCTGCTCCACCCCAGCTGCCTTTCCCCTGAGAAATAAGGGAAGAATGTCTCTCTCTGCAGGGGGAGCACAGGGGATACCTGGGGTGGGGGGAAACAACAGAGGGGGCAGCATGATGATCTTGGGTACAGTGCAGCTACTGCATCAGATTTAGCCCTGGCGTAAGTGGCTGGAGTTTGGTGAAGCCGATGGCCATTGCACCTGCTTCTGCCAGGCCTTGGTTTGGCCCAGCTTGTCATTTTGCTGCATTGTCTTAACTTGCAAGCTGGCTTCTTGCCCTCCGAACAAACCGGGATGCTCCCCAGAAGCCAGGGGAACCCCAGCCTCTTCTGCTGCCCCCTAGTTCCCCTCCTTCCCTGCCCCGCTGGTTGTTCGGTCACTGTCACTCCCGCCTCTGAAGACCGGAGCTGCCACCAGGTCCCCGGGGAAGGAGGAGCTGCCTGCTGGGACCCCCCTGGGCTGCCAACTTGTGTGGTGGCACCGAGAAGCGGGCGGGCCCACGGTATAACCCCTGGGGGTGACCCACGGGAAGGAGCGCTAGTGTTCTCGGGAGCGGAGGCGGAGCTGTCCCTCTGAATGTAAGGCAGAGAGGCGGGTTTGCCTCTCCATCCCCTATCCCTCAGCGCTGGGCCTTGAGGGAGGGCATTGTCCCAGCTGGTGTTTGCAGCCCCAGGAAGATCGCTGGTGAAGTGCTCTCCAGGGGGCGGGAGGCCTGCCCCCCCCCCACCCCTTTGCTGCGTCTCTCTGCACTGCACTCCAGTGCCTGGGGGTGACTGCTGCTGTTTTGCTCATGCTGCCTTTGAATCCTTCGCTGCTCTTTGATGCAGCTGTGGCTTGGGTGATGCCCTTGCCCTTTGCTTTGCTGGCATCAGTGCGAAGGAAAAGCCCAGCGGGCTGCCCATAGGGCACCGCCTCAACCTGAAATCTTTCTGCTTTTGTGCCTGTTGTGCCCGCTACCTCCTTAGGCCTGGACCCACATGGCGCCACAGGCGTGGGGCTTGTGCATGTGAGGAAGCTTTTGCCCGTTAAAGGGAAATGGAGCAGGGTTCGGCAGGAGACCACCAGGGCAGACCTCACTCCCCTTGAAAAGTGACAGCAAGGAAGGCTTAAAGCCAGGATCAGATGCTCCCCGGCCAGAGGCGTTCTTACCCCCTTGGCTTAGCTGCCAGTTGGCTCCAAGTGGGGCTGCAGCGCAGGGCTTGTTCTGGGTCCCCAGTGCAAACCCAGGAGTTCTGGGATCATGTGTAAGCAGGATTAAAAGAGCTCTTTGGCTTGGTTTTAGTAATAAAACGCCCGGAGTCGTTTCTTGCCTGGCTCTCGGGATGAGAGGAGGCGGGTTGGGGTTTCAGCTGCCATGAAGACTCCTAGATTGGTAAGGCCCATAGGGACCGTTCTGACCATCCAGCCTGACCTTGTATCGCACGGGCCGGAGAACTTCGCCCTGGGATTCGTGCTCCAGGCCCAGAACTTCTGGCTGAGCTCGTGTATGGGGTGCAGAAGATCTCCCGTGAGGTCGCTTTTCCAGCTAGGAGCCCTTGCTCCTTCCTCTCGCCATCACAACCCCACCAGCCCTTTCCGGCGTGAGTGTGAGGACGCTCCTGCACCTGCATCACTCAGCCCCTCCCCTCGCCCCAAGCTCTTACTGCTCACACAGTTGGGTGCATCCATGAAAGCAGCAATTCAGCACAACTGGGTCGGTCAGTCGGTCCATGCTGCTCAACTGCCGGAACGTGATGGGGCGGAAAAGTTGGGCAGCCATCCCTTCCTGCCTCAGCTTCTGGGGCCAGGGGCAAGAGCCGGGGTGGGTGCCTTTTGGGACAGCCATCCAGCGAGATCTAGGAGGTGGGAGGCCTGGCTAACCCATCTCCTAGGCTCAGGTCCGTGGGGGCAGAAGCCGATTGCGGCCCGAGGGTTGTTTTGGAGCCAGGGCCAAAGCAGGGTACGGCCATGAAGTGTGTGGGGCAGCAGCTGTGTCCCAGCCTTAGTGCCGACCCTTGTCTGCCCAGCCGAGCTCCTGGGCCTGCTTTGGAGAAGAGCAAGGAATGTCCCAGGGTTAGTGCACCAGCCGGCAACTTAGAGACCTGCATTCACGTCCCTATTCCAGCACAAACCTCCGGTGTGGCCTTGGGCAATGGTTCCTCAGTTTCCTCATGTCTGAGAGGGGGATAGTAGCCCTGCCCTACCTCTCAGGGGTGGTATGACCTGATGGGAGACCTGAGAGTACCAGAGCTAGAGAGATGGTAACGGGGCCTGCTAGTGATATTTCTAGTGGTCATAAAATGATTGCAAAGTCCTCTTAATCTAGGTTCCTTGATCTGCTCTGGCAGGCAGGGAGCAGTTGGGAGTGATCACTTCATTGGTTTGGGACTGATTAGCTAATGTTTATAAAGTGCATTGAAGGTTTTTATAAAGGGTTCACCAAGGGCTAAGTCCATCTGGCTCCACAGAACGACTAGACCATAAGGGAGAGATTTCCTTTGGGAGGCTTTAAACTTTGTCTAATTAGCTGCCCCTTCTGGCTTAGATTCTTGGATTAGGGAATGGGGCAAACGAGTGGCAATGTGTTCATCATGCTCTTCAAAATCCCCCAGGGCTCGGGCAAAGCCCCTCCGTAAATTCAGTCCATGCTAAAGAATCCACACCCTCCAAATCTCTCATTATTGGCATCATCTTTCTAGACGTGGGAATGTACGGGAAGAAACTACTTGATTATCTTTCATTGGACTAACTTTCGTTGGTGAAAGAGACACGCTTTCTGTATCGTAGTCTCTATGCTGCTAACTGTTGAGGGAGATTCTCTATGCACAAGTGCCAGAGAATTGTCAAGTTTTGTCGTGCTGGTTTTTGCTGGAGGACTCCTTGGAGGTCTTGGGGATCAAGGCTGCGGGCCTGATTCTCCTCTTTCTTACCCTGGTGTGACTTCATTTCTCATGATGGATGTGTGGCGAGAGGAGAATCCAGCCTTGGGAGCCTTCTCAGCCCTAATCTCTTCCCCTCAGTGCGGTGCAGGCATTTGTGTTGAATAGGTGGCAGCAGACAAGGAGTTTTATTCGTACTCTTCCCTTCTCAATTAGGGCCTGATCCAAAGCCCACTGAAGACTCCCATGGGCTTGGGTCCTTTACTTGCATGGCAACCCTTCCAACTACTCCATAACAAGTCACTTCACCCCCTGTGCCTCGGTTTCCCCATCTGTAAAATGAGGCTAATGAGGCTAACCTCCTTTGTAAAGTGCTGTGAGATATTATGAAAGGCACATTCTCCAGCAGTGCCTCTGAAAGAACAAACCCGGCTGGCCAGTAGTGAAATGTTCCAGACGTGGCCGTTTGGGGATAGTGCAGACGGCTGGAAAGGCAGCAGGCGTTCGATCCCAGGTGCTGCTCAGCGGCTGGGACCAGCCCTTACTGCAAGGGGGTTGGTTGATTGATGGGAAGGGGAGGAGGGTCAGGGGCTCCTTGCTTGTGTGGTATGAGCACAGAAACTCCTCCAGCCTCTGGCAGGCAGGGGGACTTATCCACCTGTTCTGGGTCCTGCCAATATCAGGCAATGGGTTAAGGAGGGCGGGGAAGGGACAGACTCATTTGTTCAGCTGCGTTCAGATACCCCCTTCACCCAAACCTGTTTGGACTGAAGGTCAGGTTCTGCCCACCCCCAGCTCTCATCTTGTCTTTTTGGAGGGGTGGGGGGATTCTAGGCCTCAGCAGATGGCTGGAGGTGGGGCCCAAAAGAACCCCCACTTTCCCACCCCCCTGGATCCAGCTCAGAGCCTTGTGCGTCTCCAACTAAAGCGCCAGCCTCCTACCTCGAACCCCATCAAGGCCTTAGCTGGTTTACCAGCATCTTTCCGTGCAGCGGTTTTCTGCTGCCAGCCACCCTCAATGCTACTCCTGCAGAATAGCGGGGTGGGGTGGGGAGCTCTTGGGTTTCAATGCACCTTCTAGTTTTTAAACAAAAACTGTTTTGGTTTTTTTGACTGAATAAACATTTTTAGTGAAATATTTTCATTTTGGTAAACATTTTACAGCATTTGGGTAACACATTCAAAACTGAATGTGGAATTTCTTTCCAGGGGGGCTGTTTAAGTTTTTATGTCAAAATACCAGTTTTTCTGAAACCCAAACGTTTGTACAGAAAATTGAAATGTTTTCAGGGTTTTTTTAAAACTGAAAAATGTGCATGGGCCAGTTAAGAAAACAATGGACTTTTTTGGTGTTTTGGCAAAATAATTTGCATTTCCTGCCCTGCTTTATTTCTCACCCTTCAGTGGTCTCGCCTTGGTCAGCCCTTCAGGCTGGGTTGGGTGGGTGAAGGACACCCCAGCTGAGAGGATTTGTTCGGACTCTCCGTCTGTCTATGTATCTACCTCGAGTACCTATACACGGAAAAGAAATTTGAGAGTAGCTAGAGGACTCTTCAGTCTAGCAGACAAAGGTGTAACAAATCCAATGGCTGGAAGCTGAAGCTAGAGAAATTCAGGCGAGAATGAGGGGCACATTTTTAACACCGAGATTAATTCACCAGTGGAACAATTTACCGTGTGTTGTGGTGGATTCTCCATCCCTGGAGTTTTTTAAAATCAAGCTGGGATGTTCTTCTAAAGAGCTGCCTTCGTTCAAACAGGAATTAATTCCGGGGCATCCTGTGCCGTTCTACAGGAGGTCCGACTCGCTGTTCACAATAATCCCTTATAATCGATGGAGCAAGGTATGGTACTTAGCATGGTGATGGGGGCCAGTTATCTGAGCACCTCACAATGTGTAATGTATTTATCTGCACAACCCCTCACTAATCTGGCACTAGAAACTCCTGGGTTTGGATTCCAAAGTCACAGGTTCAACCCCCGTGCTGCCAACCCACCCAATGGCATCAGCTTACACTAACGCCAGGAGAGTCCATTGCTGTCAACCCAAAGGGCATGTCTATGCAGTTTCCTCCTCTGGAAACCCAAAGAGACCTCTGCAGAGAGCTCCTTTAGGGGCCAGTCCATGGCAGAATGGATGTAGGGTATAGATGGGGAATCTCAGTGCCTGCTTTTAAATCCAGCAACAGCTGAGCAAGAGAAGGGGGGGGGAGAGGTGGGGTCACAGAGAGCTCGTCAATCTCTTTCCTCCCTAGAAGGAATTTCCGCCCCCCGATTCTCGGAAACATAGAATGAAAGGGGACAGACAATTTCGCCTTAGCCCTAAGAGCCCAGCACAGGGATAGCACTTTCAAAGACATCACCCAGCGTTCCCAGACAGACATCTCTATTTGACTGAGCAGAATGGGTTGATTTCAAGGGGATTAAAAAGGGAAAGATCATAGGGGTTTTAAAAAACCCTTCTTTACAGATCAATGTGAATCCTAGTATCAGTAATGCCATCAAATCCGCGGGATTGCTAACATGTCTTGGCATTTATTTCTGCTGTTTGTTTCCTCCCGGTGTTTCTCTCATCAAGAATCTAAATAGATGTGTGTGTCTCGTTCACGTTTGCAGTGTGGCCAACTCCTGAGATATCAACTGCGCTGCTCAAAGCCCCAGCTTCTGGTCACGTGATTAGAGGAAAACCTTTGCTTTCATTTTTAAAATATGTAAATTTCTAGTGTTCCTGGTTGCAGGAGAAAGCTTGAAGATATGACCCTAGTAGTGCATCCTGAAGGCTAGGAAACCAGAAGACAAAATTAAAAAAAAAATCCTTTTTTTATTATATATTTTTTAATTTCATGATTTTTAAATCATTGTAATGATTTTGTGGATGCTTGGGATTGACACCCAGGCTCCTGGTGCTTTTCACTTGTAGGTGCTCATGCACTTTCACACTGCTGCAATGATTAGATTGCAAACACTGTCTGGGTGCCCAGCAACTGTACCTAACTGGCAGGAATCCTCCCAGCCCGTCAGGCCTGCGGCATTAGAAAATAGGCCACGAGGTTAGTAACTAATCATTCTGAGAAACGGCAATTCTGGAGGTTTATTACTGACACAATCTTGTTTTCTGAACTTCACAATGCCAGGCAGCTGCCATTTTCTATTCAGTGCACATGCTGCCTGCTAAGGAGGAGAAAAACACCCTGTGCTCTCCCCAGTGGTGATCTTGCTTGAGGCCTCTCTTGTTTTGCTCCCCTCCCACCTTAAATGCAGGCGGTTCTGGGTGAGAGAAAACAGAGCAGGGCGGTCTCTCCAGGATGGGTTTGGTCACTTACTAAACATCACCCACATCTGTTTGTCCCTGTTAAATGCGGGAGGGGCATGGCTGTGTTGTGTCACTTCCTGTGACACGTTGGCTGAGTGTGTTTTGTCTCCCTCTAGTGGCTGGGTCCACATCCAGCCGCAGTGTCCAACCTGTAGCCCTTGTGAGTTGAAGTGTGCTCCCTGAGCCATGGTCTGTGGTGCTTTTTTTTTTTTTTAAGCTGCAGGGTTTAAATAAGCCCTGTTGCTACAGGGAGACAGAAGGGGGTGCTACCCATCCCCAGCCATCTCCCACTGCTGCCCCTGTAGCAGCTGCAGTGTGAGCTGGGAATGCAGTTTCTCAGCACTGCCTCAGCTGCAGCATTGCGGGGGAAGGAGGTGAGAGTGGTTCTTTCTGCTCTGGTGCTGGGCTGTGGGAGCCCAAGGGAGTGTAGGAGAGGAGGGTTACTGGCTCTGCCTGAGACAAGGGATGCTCCTTGCACACGGTACCTCCTCTCTCCCACACAGGCCATCACAGGAGAGGTGAGGAAAGAGGCTTTGCCCCAGTTCTGGTTTGAGCAGCCTTGGGGTTGCTCTGCCTTTCACCGAATGGCAACAGCCTCCTAGGGATCACATGCCAGCTGGAGACAGCCAGAAACCAGCCACTCTCCCTAACACTGCAGGACTTGCAAAGAGGGAGCTAGAGGAGCCAGCTATGCTGGCTCTGAGCCAATGGGGACTGTCTTACATTGGGGTGTGGGGGGAAATCAGACTTTTCTTCCCTTTGCCCCACCTGAGCAGCACAAAAGGTGCAGATCAGGACACAAGAATTACCCCCCAAATTATAAACTCTGGCCCTTGACCTTGTGTGTCACAATATGTTCAGCCTTCAGGCTGAAAAAGTGAGAAACCACTGACTTAAAGGATAAAAACCTATTACTGCCCCGATAGCTAATGGAGCTATTCCCTTAACTCAGGTGGCAGAGGCCTGTGCTTTGGTACAAAAGTTTCTGGATTCAAACTCCTACGGAAAAGAGTTGTTACATTTCCACAGCAGAGAGGGAGGATGGTCCAGGGGTTAGGGTATCAGCTAGCGACCTGAGTTCCATTTCTTGCTCTGCCACGGACTTTCTGGATGACCTTGGGCAAGTCATTTATCTCTCTGGGCCTCAGATTTCCATGTGTACAATGGGGTAACAGCCCTGCCCTGCTTCACAGGGCTGTTATGACGCGCTCAGGGTCTCCAAGGAGTAGAGGCGAGATAAAATCCCAAGATGGTGACACCGGGGCAGCCTCACTTAAAATGGTCGTGCAGCTCTGTCTGGAAACAAACGAGGGACGCAGCCTTATAGAAATACAGATGGTTTTTTTTTACATGCAAAAAGTTAAATAGTGGACACTATTCGAAAAGCCAGCATGTTAGGGCATGCTGAATTCTGGCTACAACATCCAATACTCATGCCTCAGACTAACCTCACAAAAAGAAAAGGAGTACTTGTGGCACCTTAGAGACTAACAAATTGATTAGAGCATAAGCTTTCGTGGGCTACAGCCCACTTCTTCGGATGCATATAGAATGGAACATATATTGAGGAGATATATATACACACATACAGAGAGCATGAACAGGTGGGAGTTGTCTTACCAACTCTGAGAGGCCAATTAAGTAAGAGAAAAAAAACTTTTGAAGTGATAATCAAGATAGCCCACTACAGACAGTTTGATAAGAAGTGTGAGAAT
>NW_020665302.1:4346925-4402142 GCF_002925995.2 Terrapene triunguis
AATTTGTTAGTCTCTAAGGTGCCACAAGTACTCCTGTTCTTTTTGCGGATACAGACTAACACGGCTGCTACTCTGAAAGACTAACCTCACGTTACACAAAACCTTCCCCGCCAACTGCAGCCGGCAGCGTAGGCAGTGAAGTGAAAGAGGTAGTAGCTCCAGAGAGATTGACCCGGCCTGCTCTCCGCCCCCGTGCTAAGAGGTCCAGGCTGGTAAGACAGTGATGCTAAACCAACAGGCATGAGGGACCTCCCCAGAAGGCATAGGCTGTGCAACCACTAGGCGAGGAATTCCAATGCTATTTTACACCAGCTCAAGCTTTCATCAAGGTAAGGATCAGCCCACTGCGGCAGGCCAGATCAGACCAACCCAGTGGCTGATCTAGTTTGGTAGTGGGTCTCCCGGCTATGCCAAAACAGAGCTACCGTCCATCCAGCCCTAGGAGCTCACCTCTGAGAATCTCAGAAATCGATGGTGGGATGGGACCTCGAGCCCAGCCCCCTGCTCTGAGGCAGGACCAAGTAAACCTAGCCCACCCCTGAGTGGTGTTTGTCCAACCTGTCTTTAAAAGCCTCCCTTGGAAGCCTATTCCAGAGCTTAACTGTCCTTAGCGTTCGAAAGTCTTTCCTAATATCTAACCTGAATCTCTCTCCCTGCAGATTAAGCCCCGTTCTTCTTGTCCTACTGCCAGTGGACACGGAGAACAGTGATCACAGCCTCTTTATAACATATCTGAAGACTGCGATCAGGTCCCCGACTCCCCCTAAGTCTTCTTCAGACTAAACATGCCCCGGTGTTGCAGAAGGTGAGTCAGTTACCCAGCATGGCCTGGTGGTCAGGGCAGTGGAGAAGGAGCTAGGAGACCTGGGTTTATTCCTGACTCAGCCGGATGACCTTGGGCAAAGTCACTTCCTCTCTCCGGGCCTCTTTCCCGTCCTTTGTCAGGCTAGATTGCCAGCTCTTTGGGAGCAGGGTCTGTCTCTCGCTACGCGTCTGGGCAGCGCCTGCCACAACGGGGCCCTGATCTCCGAGCAGGCCTGGAGGGGCTACTGGAACAGATGTTGATAATAATGCACAGCAGTGTGCGGAGGTGTGGGCCTGGGGGGAGATTCCTTCCTGCTCAGGGGCTGGGGACGAACCCCTGCCTGGAAGTTGTAGGCAGGTTGGGAGCCCTAGGTTTAGCCTCCGCCCGTGTGCTCCAGCGCTCGAGGCGACGTGACGTGACCACAAGTTAGAAACGAACATCGTTGCCAATGTGCTGACTGTTAAAACCAGCATCCCACGCTAAAAATAAGGCCCTGGATAAAACTCCAGAGCTCCCGTCCCTCCCCCGCCCCGCCCCCCCGTGTGGTGCCCTGCCAGCCTAGGCCGCCATGACGTTCTGGATGCCCAGCTGCTCCTTGAGGCGCTGCAGCTGGGCCAACGTGATGTTGTTGCCCCCGCACACGACGATCACCAGGGAGCCCAGGGCACGGCCCAGTTTCCCCTCCGCCTGCAGCCTCTGCACCACGCCGCTGTAGACGGCAGCTAGCGCCGCCCCGCAGGCCGGCTCCACCAGGATCTTCTCATCGTCTGCACGGGGGGGGAGGGAGGAGAGATGAGGGAGGGGCTAGCTGGTGCTCCGAGCGGCCTTGGGGTCACTCGCCCATCCCAGGGGCGAGCAGGGGTGGGGGGTGACACGGAGCTGGCTGCCCCGGGTGGTGAGCTGCTGGCCCATGAACGGGGAGGGGGCTCACCAGCTTCAAGGCGCCGACGGGGGGGTGGGGGGGAAAGTTGGCCGTGATCCATGACAGCTCTCGGGGGAAGGGCCAGTGGAGAGAACAAGCCACAAACGGGCTGGGAAAACTTGTGGGGGGGGCTCTTCCCCTCCCGAGGGCAAAGCTAGGAGAGAATGACCTGTTTGGCCACGGTCAACGCAGCCACTGCTCTCCCCTGTAGTCAGGGACACGCAGGACCTAACTGACCACCCCCCCGGGGTAATGAGAACAGCAGGGGGCGCTCTCGCTTGCTCTGTCGGATTCCCCTCCTCCGCCCCACAGGCCGTTTCTGAGCGAGGAAGCAGGGAGGGGATAGGGTCAGCGCGTGGAGGGAGGCTTGTTAGCCTGTCAGGGACTCGGGGACAGCTGTGGCTCTAGGGAACACAGCGGGTTGCAGGAGAGGCGTTCTCATTGGCAGTCACAGGATGCATTGCCCCTTTAAGAGGCAAGGGGACCAGTTCCTTTGCTGCTTCTCAGTGGGGCCAATTTAGCCCACCTGGTGCTACTTCAGTTGGTGGCATCTGTCCCAGCTGGGTGGGGCCAGGCGTGCTTTCTATAAAGAGGACCCAGGCAAAGGTCTGAGTGGCAGCAGCAGGCAGAAAGAATCTCAGAGGAAAGCCCCAGGGGGGGTAATTGTTTGGGGTTCAGGTTTAAAAGCCAAGGCATGGGGAGGACTGTTTAAAAGCTTCATTTGTCAGGGTGAGTGGGAAGGGGAGAATCTAGTGCTCCTGCACATCAGGAAGGGGAGTGGCCCGAGTTTTAGGAAGGATCTGGAGAAGCAGTCCCGTGTGACATTTTTGTTAAGAGTATGGTTTGGGCTGGGAGAGGAGCCCTGGCCAGGTTCTTCCGGTGGGTTTTAAAACACCCTGTCACCTGTGGGGGACACTTTTCACAAAGTGATCACTCTAGAGCGGACCCCTCAGCCCTCCTCCTCAAAGGAAACCCGCACAACCCTTTCAAAAGGTGAGCCGGGGAGCTTAAATTCATAACTTTGCTAGATACTAAAAATCATGGACTGAACAGACACTGGATTTATGGCTTATTACAGCAATCTGTAGCCCACTAACAACCCCCCCTCCCCGCTGCCTTCTCCCCCTTCCTCCCATGCTTGGAGGGGTGTTAATGGGCCACTTTACCTTGAAAGGTCCCCTGAAATAGATGTTAACTACTTATGCTAAACAATCTGTCCCACCCTGTATTTAGCTCTGACGCTTGTTCCCCAGACCTGAAGAAGAGCTCTATAATGATTTGTGAGACCTGCAGGGATGTGAACCTGCCACTAGGAGGCAGCAGGAGGCCTTGACCTGTTACAGGCACAATCTGGTACTGGGGCAGCACCTGCTTGGGGGTGGGCAGAAGGGTGAGGAGCCTGCAACTTGCAGGGAAATGGTCAGCCATTGTGTGGGGCTGACTTGGCAAATGAATGGGACACAGACCGTCCCTGCCGTGCTGTACGACTAGAACCCCCCGGCCGTGGTCAGCGGGGCTATTTTAAATGTTTCTCTTCACCTCTGGGGAGCAGCAATGCCCTGGAACAAAGGACCCTCCTTTGGCGTGTTGCTGTCTGGGGAGGGGGGGGCTGTTACGTACCCACAAACTTTTCGATGGCCATGACTGCCTCCTGGTCCGTGACGACCTCTGAGAAGACTGGGTGCTCTCGGGCCAGCTTCAGCGTCTCCGCTCCCACCGTCTTTGCCCCCAGGGTCTTTGCAACACTGCAGCCAGGAGAGGAGAAGAGGAAAGAGACATGTCAGCTGGTGATGATGGAGTCCCCACAGCATACCCTTGTAAGGTCAGCGCTCTCTATCCCTGCGAGCATGCAGGCAGACAGGTTTTTTTCAGGCAGGGCCCTGTGGGATCTTGGGGTGGAGCCCCACTGACCCCCCCCCCCCCACATTCCCCTTGCCAGAGCAGGGATCCCTGCATTCATGCTGCATCTCTCTGTACAGGACGGAGTGCCCCAGCTTTAGTGCTGCTACCACATTGGGTAGCACTGAGCAATCCCTTGTCTGAGCATCTTCCCTTGGCCCCCGTCTCTGATTGGACAGACAGCCCTTTCAGTTCTCCCTTGCTGCCATCGGCTGTCCGTGGCATGAGTTACCTGCTGGTGAAGCCTGGTTCCTACCTCTCCCTAGAGCACAAAGGAGCTTAATTTTGTAGATCTGGGCCCAAGTGCTTACCCCCATCTGCAGTGCCCAGAGAACTTTGCCCCCCCGTGGGGCAGCATTGTTGTGCTATGCACAGGAGGGGGCTGGGTGGAGGAGCAAGTCAAACCCAAATAGCATCCAAGACATGTAGGCTGCAGAGTAGAGAACAGGGAGGGGAATCGTGAGGCTGCCGCCTCAAGTGTCTCCTCCATCAGCCCCCAAGCCGTGGTTCTGCCTAGCCCACCCCAAGCCACGGCTCCTCTCCCTTAACATTGGGTCACAGGCCGAGCGCTCCGGTTCGCCCTCCTCCTCTCACTCACCTGGTGATTTCTGGCAGCGTCACCAGCTGCCCAGCAGCCATGGCAGCATTCAGGCTGTGCGCCCCTTTGGTCTCCATGGCAACAATGGGCACATCCTCCCAGCCTGCCTCACGGAGGCCCTGGACCACTCCGCACAGCATCCCGCCGCCTCCTACAGACAGGGCCAGCGCCCCAGGCTTGGAGTCCAAGTCTTCCTTCAGCTCCTTCACTATGGACGTGTGGCCTTCCCTACAGGGAGATAGCAAGTGGGATCGGGACCAGGGGAAGGGAAGGCCATGGCTAGAGATGACCCGAGATCAACAGTCCTGACCCCGTTTATCTAGAAGAGGCTGGAAAATACAGGTCTTGATTCTTCTTGGCGACACCAGTGTCATCCCTGAGTTCAGTGGAGTTACTCTTGGTT
This sequence comes from Terrapene triunguis, assembly GCF_002925995.2. Classification (NCBI taxonomy): domain Eukaryota; kingdom Metazoa; phylum Chordata; order Testudines; family Emydidae; genus Terrapene; species Terrapene triunguis. Next base: position 4,351,553 of record NW_020665302.1, read on the forward strand.
CACTCCAACATCAGAGAAGCTGGGTCTCCCCCAGTCTCGGATACTTTGGTTTAGCAGCCTGAGACCATTTCAGCTTTGAAAGAGTCATGCGGCTCAGGCTGCATCTCGCTGCCTATGGGGACGAGTGACACCTCAGAACAGGCCCAGACGTGAGAACTAGAAGGCCAGGGGTTGTGTGGACAAGCAGGCTGAGGTCCCGCCTCCGTCCAGGGTGGGAGGATCCCTGTAAGTCTTCCCAGCTATAGGACTTTCTAAGGCACTTGTCCCAATGGTACTGAGACGCAGCTGTTGTTTTTAGGGCAGGGGTGGGGCGTATCAGTGCCGGGGAAGCCCAGATCTGAACGAACATGGAAATGGGCGTGGATTCCCTTTCTTACGCCTTTTAGCTCCCAACCCAGGTTCAATGCACAGCTATCCAGGCTAGGCTGGTGGCAGCGGCTTCTGTGGAAGCGCTGACTTTAGAAATTCACCATGTGGTGCGTGGGCCACAACAGTGGGTGGTCAATAGACGTGCACTCTCTCTCCATGCTGGGTCCCACGCCTGGTGCACCAAGAGATGGTGGCCACACCAACGCAGTCCAACCAGAGGGTGAAAGCTGATGCCCAGATAAATTTGTTAGTCTCTAAGGTGCCACAAGGACTCCTCGTTCTTTTTGCTGATACAGACTAACAAGGCTACCGCTCTGAACTCTGCTTAGATAGTCCACCCCCTTGTGTGGACAGAATGACCTTGTTGGGGCTGCATGCAGCCGGATTTAATCTCGGCCCACGGTGACTCAGGCTAGCAGGGATGTTAATAGGCAGCAATGGCTAAAACGAAGCCTTCCAGCCTCTGGTGTCCACCCCTCCCTCAGGCCACATACCAGATGAGGGGATCATCGAAAGGGGGCACATAGACCCAGCCAGGGTTGTTCTTCACCAGCTCCTTGGCTTGTTCTATCGTCTCATCCAGCATCTGCAGAGAAGAGACGTTTTATTAGCCACTCACAGCAGCTTATGGACAGAACCATGAACCTCACCGCCAGTGGGGCAGCTCCCTCCGCAGATCTGTCCCAGTCCTGGCTCTGGAGCATGGTGGGGGTCTCACCCCAGGCAGGCAGTCTGCTCTCTCTCATATACCCCCTCACCCAGCCATGCACATACCTACCTCTCCCACAATGCAGACAGTGGCCCCCTCGTCTTTCAGCCGCTCGATGGTGAAAGCTGGCGTGGACGTGGGCACAAGGATAGTGGCTGGGATGCCCAGTTTCCTGGCAGAGTAGGCAGCTGCCAGGCCAGCATTGCCACCTAAAAGCAACCACATTGGGCCTCATGGTTTCCTGCATCCCACCGTGCAGTAGAAGTCACGGTGCTGCCTCCGGTGCCTCCCAAAGCAGAGTGTCCCTCTGCCCTCTTCTTCGGCCCTCCCCAAGCCTGGCGGCTGCCCAGGAGTTTCAGGAGGTGTGGGAATCTTGCAGCACCCCAACAGGAAGACAGTGTCAGGGTGTGGCAGGGAGGTGGGGAGGATTGTAACCTCCCAGGAACTCAACATTGCATTTCCCAGTGACCAAAGATGTCTAAAGCCCTGTTGCCACCCTCGCATGACCCACACCAATACCATCACTGGGGCTTCTCTTCTTTTGGCCATTGTCCCACCAATAGCAGCACCAGCCAGCAGGAGGCAGCCTGGATTTGGATTCCTGGGCATCCTTGTGGGCATTATTTACATCCAGGCCCAAGGAGAGGAGCTAGCACCCGGGAGTTTCTGGGGCAGTGTGGGCTTGGGTGTGACACAGCCACCAGCCCCCTCAGGGAGCCAGGCCCTGGGTTGGTGTATCTCACCTGAGGAGCATACGAAGCGCTCGCAGCCTCTCTCCGCCCACTGTGGAGACAAAGCAAGAGGAAGGAGTGAGTGGGAGTGAACGTGGCCTCAGCCGGTGACTGCACGAGAGCTGCTCCTCTCTCTGCAGTCTAACCCCTCCAACCCCTTTGATACTTCAGGTCATTCTCCTTTTATGCCTCTCGTCGGCCCCTTCCGTAGAGTCTCTGCATCACCATCAAAGCCACCATGACCACGCAAGGCCAAGCAGCAGCCTCCCTTCTGCTCCCGCAGCCCCAGTAATGTGGAGTCTCAGCAATTTCCACCCTCCTCTTCCAGTCTGAGAGCAGACGGTTCGGTGGGCGCCTGCCCGGGGTCAGGTGTCTGCTATGGGACTGCTGTAGTCTGCTGCTCAATGGCAGCCAGTTGGAGAGATGTAGGGAGCATAGCTAGTGTCCACTCCAGGTGGGCCCAGGAATCCAGGCCAGGTTCTTCCCCTCCTAGGGGTTGCACCAGAGTCCATTCCAGGTGGGCACAGGAATCCAGGCCAGGTTATCCTTAGTCACCCCTAGTTAGAGGTCAGGCTTCATGGGCTAATGCTCCCTACAGTATATGGGATTGCTGCAGGGAATGCCCGAACTGGATTGCTGTGCCTGCTGCAAATGGATCCCAGATTCCCAGCTACCCGCCGTCTCTCCACCCCCACCCCCACCCCCCTGGCCAGCAATGGCACAATCCAGCTTGACTCTGCAATCTTCTTTCCCCACCAATCGAACTTTGTGCCCTTGGCAGTGCCGCTCAGAGTCTGTACCATTTTACAGAGGTGGCCGATGCCCCGGATTTTAAAGGAGCCCGTGGGCTGAGCATTGTCCAGCTTCAGGTAGACGTTGGTGCCAGCCACCTTGGAGAGCGGGACGCTGTCCCTCAGGGGCGTGTTCACATGCAAGCTCCTGGCAGAAGTCATGCTGGGCTCTGAGGGAATAAGGGAAATAAGACCCATCATCAGGACCCAGGATATTCTGTGGGTTTATCATGGAACCCACTCCTTGCTACGGATTTATGCTCCGGGGTCTCAGTTCCCATTTTATAGAGGTGTGAGCTGCCTATTCGTTTCAATGAACTGTTGACACTGAAGCCTAATAATGGCTCAAGTGTCGGGATGGTTAACTGTTTCACTGCTGATCATTTCAGCTAATTTATTTATGCCTCACCTCCAAATTACCTCCTCCCTAGGCATAAAAAGCCCCAACTCCCCCTACCCAGCTGTTCCAGCTTCTCCCTTCTCCCACGTGGACAATGCAAAAAAATCAGTGTCGCAATGAAAGTGTGGAACCAACATCAAATAACCAGGGGATCTTGTTGCAGAATCGACACCCAATTTGCCCTGGGGTACATGGGTCCCTGCCCAAAATGTCACCCTCCCAAGGCTCTCTCTGGCCACCTCTATCCAACCGCCGTGGCCTCAGGTCCATCCACTCCCTCTTCTCAGCTCTTGGTGTAGATCTGGTCCCCTCTGTGCTCCCCAGCTACAGGCCATGCTGGACTGTCTGCCGGATTTGTCCGAGTCTCATTCTCTCTGTAGATTTTCACATTAAAACCTTCCTTTGCCCCTTAGCTTATGGCTCCCTTTGGCTAAGCACTTTGTGTCCCTGGGTGTGACAGATGTCATTCAGGATGAACTGCACTGGGGGGAATGGGATATGGAGCCTTTCAGCTTGAGGGGCCAAATCCAGACCTGGCCTGAGTGCCACTCCCATGTGACCCCAGGTCAGTCAGTAGATTGTATCCCAAGCCCCATCGTCCATTTGTGTCTTTCTTCCACTCCTGTCCTGTCTTCCACGTGGCCTGCTAGGCGTGGGCACAGTCTGCCATGTTCCTACCCTCACTCACCCTTCGATAATCTTCTCAAAACACGGCGAGGTCTATAAACCCACCTTTTCCCCTCAATGACGGGGAGTAAATGACACCCGCAAAACAGACCATGGAACTAGTAAGATGCCTGTGTAACATCCCCACCACAGGCCAGCAGCAGGATTGCAAATTGGGGCCTCCAGGGGCCTCCTTGCTGCTGCCACTTGAGTTACAGTAGCTTAACAGCAGTAGTGGGCTTTTATCCTCTACATGGACCAGCCACTAGAGGGGGACATAAGACACTTGGCTAGCGTGGTTAACCTGGCACACTCAATCACTGCCCCCCATCCCTTGTCTATCGGTATGTCTGGAAGGTAGGTTCTTTGGGGGTCAAAGACCTCTCTTCATTTTTGTCTATAATCTCCTTAGAATGCACTGAATTGATACATCAGTGGAGCTGGTCAAAAAATGCGAAGTTTTTTTTCTTCCATGAGAAACTTGAAATTGTTTTCATCTTGTGCTAATTTTTTCCACAGAATTTTAGGGATTTTTATACCTATATAAAAATGCTTTTTGTTTTTTTGCCCCCTTTTTTCCTCTCACTGCATCCAAAAGAAACATACATGAATGTTTCTCAGTTTTCTTTGAAAAATTTCAGCCAAACAAAATGTTTTGATTTGGTCAAAAAGCCATTGTTTGTGGTGGGATTGGGGGGGGGGGGAGTTGTGATTTTGTTGTTGTTGTTGTTGTTACCACCAGCTCCATGAATCAGTAATTATTAGTAAAGAGTAGATCTGGCCAGCAATATGGTTTTCCTGGTCCATGAAAACTTTTGCGATATCAAAAAATGTTCCCTTCCCGAATCAGGACAAAATGTCAAACTTGAAAATTCCCACAAATTAAAAATCTGAAATAAATTTTGGTTCTGGTCAATTTACATGTTTTGTTCCAATTTTGATCATTTTTTTTTTACTTATAATTAGCTTAAAAGTTGAAACAAAGTTATTTTGAGTTGGCAAACTGGACTTTTTTTATTTAGAACATGGCAAAATGAAACATTTTGGCAATTCTGAAACTTTGTTAAAAAAAAATTTTCAGTTGAAACATTTCTCAAGACTGACCTTTTCCCAGGAAAAGTTTCGTTTTTGACAAATCAGCATTTTCGGATGGAAAGATGTTTTGGTGAAAAATTCCCAACCAGCTGTGGAGATCAGGGCCTCCTGTGTAGCATTCCCACCTAGCTTTGTGTGGAATGACTTAGGGGTTTCAGTCCCATTCCGTCACTGCAGCCCACCCCCCTAGGTGGGCCTAGTTAGCATCTAGGCAGAGGACTGACCATACCATGGTTCTGAACTCCTATCTCGTCCCAGAAGTGGAGACAGAGGCACAGTGTTGGGGCATGTGTGTGTGAAACTAACCCTGCTACTGCCCGCACTGCATCTGTCTTCAGACATGAGTCCAACCAGGGGATTTCATTCTGTAGACATGCACAAGGCAAAGATCCTGCTGCTAACTCAGGGACAGCCTATTTGCAGGGGGGACACGGTCTCGGAGCTGAAAGAGATCCCCCCTGCTGCAATGCTGCTGTAAACCCTTCTCTTAGCTCTGGGCCTTACCTCAGTGCCATCCCATTTACAGCTGATCCCCCTGGAGGATCATTTGCCAGGGGAAATACACAAACAGACCATCCCTGTGAAGGCAAGTCGCTTGGCACGTGGGGCTGGGTCAGAGGGTGGGGAGGGAGGAGAGGAGAAGGCTACACCATTGCCCCACAGCATCTGCTCTGGCCATCTGGCTGCCTGTGGCTCCAAAGTGAGTCCTTCTTGGTTAGATAGGCACTGGCAGAAGTGCAGGGACTTGGGAGTTAAAAGCTAGAAAAGGAAGGGAGGAATGGGAGAGGGGTCCCCAGAGATCCAGCAGGGAAACAGAGGCATGAGGCAGCCTGTGTGTGAGGGAGAGACAGCGAAGCAACCTCCTTTGGAATCCTGCTTATTACTGTTAAAAATGTGCAGAGCCCCGTGGCGCTGCCTGACTCCGCATAGGTTTGAGCAGCTGCCTAGCCCGTCACAGGAACCCGATCAGTCATTACTGGACTTGCACTGGACAAAGCAGTTGAGGGACAGTTTTGTGAACAAGTGGCCACTTATTCTGGCCTAAAAGAAATCTCAGGTCAGGCACCAAAGAAACCGAGACAATCAAAAAATCAGGGGCCAGTTTTGAAAATGACTGTCCTTCGTCTTCAAAGATCTTCAGCTGCTAAGGTGATGAAAGCACAATAGGTAAGTAGGAGCACTTCTGAAACCTTCCCTAATTCAGCTCACCAAACCTCTCTTCTGAAGCTTGAATCCAGCCACCCAACAGCCCTCTGAGCCAGGGAAATGCTGTTATCATCAATGCGTAGATGGGGAAACCGAGGCACGGAATGATGAAGAGTCAGTGTCAGAGCTGGGATTAGAACACAAGTGCTTACAGCCCTGTGCGCTGACCACACCTTCCTATGTATGGATTAGGAACAGATGATAATCTCACTGTGTGCTGGGAAAGGAAGAAAGTGAAGGCACTTACCGGTTAGCGTTAGAGCAGAGCGGCAGGGCCTTTAGCTAATGTATGCCCTGATGGCTTAGAGGCTGCAGCTGTTCAGTGTAGGAGTGAGCAAGGCTGCCGGTCTCCTGTGGTCCCTTCTCGGCAGCTAGGGTAATCTGTGGAGCCACGGTCTCATTGGAGGATGCTAGTCCCTTGGCAAGTTTTATAGGCCCATGGTTTGTGCTTGGTGGCCAATTGGGGAATGGGGCACCCCCCCACACCCCCTTGCCTCTGATGTCATTCCCCTCCCCTGCTCAGCAGAGAGATTCCAGCTAAAGGGAAACCAGCAGCAACAATACCAAAAGGGAAGAGGTCAGGGAGGGGGAATTCTTCAGGCTCTTTGCAAAAGGGAAAGAGCCTATTTCAGGCACTCCCCTGCCAAAAGGAGGGTGACGCACGCTGGGGAGGGACATTGCTCAGACAAAGGTTCCTTGCATCAGATGTTTCTGAGCCGGCTCAAACCAGGCTGAAGAGCCAGGTCTGGAATTATGATTAGGGGGAAAGGCAGGGGGGCCCTTTTGCTTTCACAAGGCCAGCCAGTCCCCTTGCTGTCTCAGAGAAATGCACGCAAGGGACTGGAACAGACGAAGGGAGTTCATAAACCGGAGATCTCTGCTTCTCCAAACCTGGCTTATTTTTATTCTCTCTCCTACCCCCATCTTTCTCTCACTCCCGCTTCGCCTCCAGACTTTGGAACATTTGCATCTCTATAGTTAGTTACTTTTTAAGAGGCAGTGTCATGAAATGATTAAATGGGGCAGGACTTCAGGGTTCTATTTGCTCTTGATTTTGTGTGATCAGGGACAAGTCAGTTAGCTTTGCTGGGCCTCCTCCCTCCATCTACCGGCACCTCCCAACTATTTCAAATGAGAAATAACAATACTAATCTCCGTTCATTCCCAGCCTGTAGAAGCAAATGCTGGATTGGTTTGGTATTCTGTGTGGGGAGGGAGGTGAGCTAGAGAGTGCGGGTATGTTGAGTACGGAAAGCTAAGTCAGAGAGAGTTTTTTGAATTTAGTTCTGAAAATGGTGAGCCTGGGATCTCTTGTGGCAGGGAGTTCCAAAGTCTACGTTCCAGCTGGTCTGAAAGTTCTGTCTCCTGCCCTCTGAGCCTCCCCATATACATTCACAGTTATGTAGTTCGGGGGGGGGGGCTTAGCTGTTCTGTGTGGTTGTGATGGTGGTGTCACTCCGGTAGCCTGGGCCAGTCACAGGGAGGGTGTTGAGTATGAGGACAGAAGTCTTGCCCTGGACTCGCTATTCAGTGGGGACATGGTACGGAGAGTAGATACCGGGGGGTGGGGTGGAGGCACGTGATGACCTAGCGAGGGGCTGCTGCATTTTGTCCCAGTTGGTGCTTTTTCAGGGAGTGTTGTAGACATAGAGGGCCGGAGTCTCGTCTCACTTACCCCACTCTGAGGCCAGTGTAATACCACTGACTTCCATGAAGATTCACTCCTGATTGACACTGGTGTAGGGACGAGACTCTAGTCCAGTGAGTTGCACTACACATGCCTACATGTCACCAGTGTATGGCTCGCCGTGGGCAGGTCTCTGACCAATGGGTTGGGATGCAGTCCACGGGTCAGTGGCAGCTGGAAGTGGGTGTTTCGGGCGCTCTTTGAGCAGCTAACAGCACCGGCAAGTCCAAACAGATCGTAAGGCTGCAGAAGGATTTGGCAGTGTGAGGTCAGGTGCCCTCGATCGTGGAGAATGTTGCAGGCTATTATTATTTGCATTACCACGGACCAGGACCTCACTGTGCCAGGCGCTGTACAGGCACAGAACAGAAAAGCGATCCCTGCTCCGAAGAGGCGGCAAGTTCTTCAAAGCACTTCTCTCTTCCTACCGACCTCCCGTCGGTCTCACCTGCATTCGGCCTTAGCCAGCTGCTCTTTATCCAGGGGCTGAATTTGGCTGAGCGAGTGGGGAGATGGGGCCGTCGATAGCCAGGAGTGTGGCATACTGCCTCCTGCTGGCACTGCTGCCCTGAGCATCTCCCCAGCTCCTCCCATGGCCTCCTGCAGGTGGCGACTGGCAATGGGGGTGGGATTGGAGCCCTACAGCTGAGGGCTGTGCAGGTGGAGCCGTTGATGGGCCCTTCCGCTCACCGTTATGGCTTTTTTGGGGTCAGGAGTATCCAGTGGTTGGCAGAATCAAATGCAAACATTATTCAACTGGATCAACCTTCTCCACCCTGAATTCTGTACACCTTAACGTGTCCCATTGTGTCATTGCCCGGGCTTGAGCAGTAACAGCCCCCCAGGGGAACTGCCCCCTCACGCAGCCCGAACCCCCTTGGACATAGTGAAATGCCGGGAATAGAATGAGAGCCCGCCATTGCTCCTGGGCTCGGGGATCCAGGCCGCGGCTCCACTTCAGAGTTGCGTTAGGCCTCTGCCCTGTAAGCCTCTGCTGATTGGGGCCCTGAACTGCATTACAGGAGGACTCCGCTGTATCCCGCGGTGAGCAGGAGAACGGGGTCCGCCAACCAAGCTGCTCCCCCAGCTCGTGCCTGTCGGTTATCCCCATGCCGGTGCCCCGTCGGCTGACGCTGCTTTGCTCCGGGTTTGCTGTGCTCGAGCTGTTGTGGCGTTTGTGGTTCTCCGGGTTTGCTGTGCTCGAGCTGTTGTGGCGTTTGTGGTTCTCAAAGATTGCTCAGGTGCTTTGCTTTCCCCCCCCAAAGCCGCTGCGAATCAACCTGCAGCGGAAGAGCTGTATTATCCCCAAGGGGAGGGGAATACACAGCTTGAGCCAACAGACAAGAGGGGTGAGGTGACTTGCCCAGGGGCACCTAATATCTGTGGCAGACAGAGGCAAAGAATCTGGACGTCCCGATGCCCAGCTCTGTGCTTTAACCACAAGACAATGCTTCCTCCCCTACTGCGCTCCCGCACCCCCACCTACAGTAGCTCTGCCAATCTACCTCAGCCCACAGCCCCCCTGCTGCTCTCCCTGTCCTGGGTCCCCCACTGCTGATCCACCTCACGCTCAGACTCTGCCGCAGCTCCTGCGGCTTCAGTCCTAGAACCCCCAGAGCAGGATGAGAGTGCAGGTCTCCAGGACTGAGATACTCATGCCCTGGGACTCCCAAGTCTTTAATACCCCGGCCCCAATTCTCAGTGCATGAATGGACAGAGAGCAGGGCACCTGGAGAGACTGTTCCAGTGAACAGGCCTTAATTGTGCTGTAGCTTTAAACTATCGGAGGAGGCAGGGGATCCCCCGAGCGGCTGCAATGCAAGAGTAGAGTGAAACGTCGCCCGTTTCATCAGACACAGGGCACCTGCCACTGGCTGCTGGCCAGGGTGAGTGTCTGGCTCTGCTACCGTGGGCAGCTCGCACTCTCAAGCCAGATCCTTCCTGCTGATCTGTTCAGCCGGGAGAAGGCGATTACTGGGGTCTGCAGGGGCTGGAATGTGAGGAGGGGACTGAGGAGTTAGGAGGCAAAGGAAAGAAAAGGCGGTGGGGACATTGGATGGACAAATGGGGATGTTTCATTTCTAATTCGTCCCTCAACCCCAAGGAGGAGCACACACCCTCCCCCCACCCCCACCCCGGGCCAGCTCAGACAGGCTGCCCTGGGGAAGTCCGGGGTTCTCACCCAGCTGATGGAGTGTCATAATTCTGCTCATGCGCCATGGAGCAGAGTGCTGACTGGGGGCTCCCCTAAGGACTCGGGGTGTCTCCCCCTTTATTGCAGTTCTCCCCAGCTTTCTGTTTAACCGTCAACCTCCCTCTCCTCTCTTCCCCTGCTTCCACACCCAACTTTTCCTCCGCTCTCTCCTCTCCCTGCAGGACTGACCCCCACCCGAGCTAGCCTGGCAGAGCTGTTGAGTGCCAGGTGCTGCCCTCTGACCATTGTGCCTCACAGCTGGAGGGGGGTGGAGGGGAAGCAGGGGCTGCTGGAGTTGCTTGTGCCAGCCTCGCTCTCCCTTGGCAACTGGGCTAAGAGAAGAAAAGCTCGGCAGGAAACCTGCCCCGAGCCAGGGGCTGAGAGCGTGGAGCCCCCTCCTTCTGCCGGGAGATGCAGGCCCAGGCCAGCGAAGAAGCAGACAAGCGATGTCATTTCCTAAGGGACCCTGCACTAAACGGCTTAGATAAATATTTGCCCCTGGCCCTGGGCTGGTCCAAAGGTTTTCCCTCGGACTTCAGCAGGAGCAGGTTGGGAGTCAGTTCTCTGAGCTGTCACACACTTTTGACCTCTTAGTCCCTAGGGATCTGTCCAAGCTCTGTGGGCGGGGCGGGGAAGTTAAGGTAGTCTGTGCCTCACGGAGAAATAAACCAGACAGTGGGAAGCAGCTGTGAACTTTAATGGTGATTATTAGTGTACGATCAGGGAAACGAAGCATTTTTTAATGCGGGCAAAACATATTTGCCCCTAGCTTCACTGGCAGAAATGACTGATCTGTTTTAGCTGAAACTTAAAAAACAAACAAAAATCAGCTTGTGGCAAACACCTGGTGTGGAAAATGTCATTAAAGTTTGGCGAGTTGTAAGCAACTGAAAACAGGGGCTTACAATGGAACGTGTTGGGCAACCTTAACTATAGGTGGTGGTGTGCTGCCTATAATAATAATGTGCAAGCGTTGACGAAGGACGTTAATGATTGTGGGGGTGATAGGCGCTTACTTTTATTTTTCCTTGGGGGTGCTCCGCCCTTGCTCCGCCCCCTCCCCAAGGCCCTGCCCTCGCTCCGCCCCCCGAGGCCCTGCCCTCATTCCACCTCTTCCTGCCACCGCTCAGCCCCCTCCCTGAGACCCCCGCCTGCCCCCCGCTCGCTGCTCTCCACCCTTCCCAAGCTTCTCCCCCAGCCACCAAACACTTGGGGCTGGTGGATGCCGTTATTTTCTTCCATGGGTTCTTCAGCCCCAGAGCACCCACGGAGTCGGCACCTATGGTGGGTGGTATTCCTGCCTGAGAGGTGGAGGAGCATGGCTGATTGTAGTGCTATCCACAGTGACAAATGTAAAAGCAAAACAAAGCCCCAATAAGGGTATCTCAGAGACAACAGAAAGTCATTGCTGGCCTAAGCAAAGAGACAGTGTGAATAAGATGGAATGGCCCATCTACATCAGAGTAGTTTGGGTTTCTTGGATTTCTCTTTATTGCCATAATGTGGCTTGGTATCCGGGTATCGGCTCATGGGTTCTCCCGGAAGGGGGCTCGTGCCCAGGGGAGTAATGCTGCGGGGGAGCAGTAACTCTTTGTTGTCCATGATGGTGGAAGTTAAAACTCTGATGGATCTCTTCAGAAAGACAAGGGCATAACCCCTGTCATCTGGCCTGATCCAGTGAACGGGGTTCAGGCCTCAAGCTGCACAGCATGGTGGCAGTGTTTGAGTGCACAGGCATGGTCCCACCTCTGTCTACCTCATGGCTTTGAGACACCTTGGGTGCTCATACCCCGAAAGAGGATAGTCTTGTGGTTTAGGTGCAGGGCTCGATGCCAGAAAATGTGGTCCCAGCTCTGCCCTACAGTTCTAGCGCCGTCTCGGGCAAGTTGTGATACCGCATGGTGCCTCAGTTTCCCTATTTGTTACATGGCGATAATGATACTCTGGAGCCTCACTGGAGTTGTTGTGAGACTTTGCTTATTAATGGCTGCAAAGTGCTTTGAGTTCCTCCCACTGGGAGGTCTCATTTTGTCTCTAGTGTTTTTATAATTCTGCCTCAACTCCCCGGCTGTGGCCTGGTCCAGGGTCCGTCCTTGCATTTGTGCTTGTAGCTGCTCGTAGAGCTTGGCATTTCAATGACTCCTGTTCAGATGTAACCGTGCAGAAGCACAGGGCACGGTCACTATCATGTACTCTGGGTATGGGAACCAGCCAGGAGCTGGAATCGCAAAGGTGTGTGCCAGGATTTAAACAAGGAGGTGACATCTGGTCAAGATGAGCAGAGGAGTGCACCCAGGTAAAGGGAGGGGCTGTTTCAGGTGTGAAGCAATGCAGTATGGGATAGCAGGGGGAGGCCTGCCTGAAGCTGTATAGTTTATCCAAAATAGGGGTGTGTTCACAGGAACCGTAGCCCCGCCCGGTACAACTCATTCTGAAATAGCATTCTGCTGCCTTTCAAAGCCGATTGCGGGCCAAGACTCCAGATAAATTGAAAACAGCACTTTGTGTGTGGCTGCGAGGCAGTTTATACTGAGTAAACTAAAGTTACCGTGGAAAAACTTCCCCACGTAGACAAGCCCCTACACAACACTTGATTTGTTACACATACATGAACACAGATGCTGACACACATGTATTTGCACATATTAACATACATGTGGTGACATACACACACATACTCATCCATGCACAAATGATCACACATATATGTATCCACACACATGCATATAGGCCCTCATGTGCTTGCAAACATAAACACATACACAGTCATGTAAATATGCATGCACACAAATTTACACATACATATATGTACACACACAGATGATGGTATAAATATATGTATACACACACGAACAAAAGGCGCATTCATGCATATGCACACATACAACCACCAGCTTGCACTCTGTGGATGCCCACACATGCACTACCTACATATACACATGCACACGCATGTGCACACAAGTAACATATATGCACACGCACATGCGTACAACTGCTGTCACACATGTATGCACACAAATGCACAAGCATCTTTTACTTTATAAGAAGATGGACGGTTCGTGTGCATGTCTGATCAGTCTGAAAATCTTAACGTTCTGTTTGAGGTACGTGACAACGACAGGCCAAAACCATGAGTACTCTGGCTGCAAAGATAATGACCACTCCCCTCCTTTGCAGCTCAGGAAATCTGGATGCACCCAGCCCGATGCACTGGGCCTGATTATAAAACGCAGCTCTTGTAGAGTCCAAGTACACTTGTGTGTATGGTGCAGACTGAAGCATTATTGTGCAAATAAATAACCTGCACCTAGACCCTGGCTATACGGTACATTATCCCTCCCTCCCTGCTTCAGACCTGCCCCTCCAACTGTCGGTCAGACCCTGCTGCAGCGCTGAGCTTGTGTGGTGCTCTTGTTTTTTTCACGCTTCACAGAGCAGAGCAGGGCCTGTGTCTTTGGCTGCTGAGCTGAGGCCCTCAACTTGCCCATTGTTGGGAATGCCCGCAGCTAGGGGCCTGGAAATGGATTTAGGGACCCTGTAGCTTGGCAGCATTCAGAGCTAAATTTCCAACTCAGTCCTTAAGCGGCACCAGCAAATGATGCATCTGCTTGTGCATATTGCCGAGCAGCTCTATGTGAGCTGGCACGGCTACGTGTGGCTTTTGCATGTAAGTTTGCACATCTGCATGCGTGCACAAGCATTTCCCTGCATTTTGCCTGTGCACACAAATGCAGGTTTTGCGCACCAAGTTCTCTGGCATGCGCACGCCTGTGGGGTTTACACACGTGGCTCTCTCTTTGCCCTCGTGAATGCACATGCACCACACCCCGGTTATGGATTTTAGTTTATTTATGTGCAGCCAAACATTCCAGAGATATCTGATGGGAGGCACCTGTTCAGTTCCTGAACATATTGGGAAGTGCATCCCACTATCTAAATAGTCCCATGGTATGTTAATAGAACAACAGCTGGACAGCAGGAAGGATGGAGACCCAGCCGTGAAGGGGTTAAAGTTCCTAGAATTGTTGAGGAAATTCTTTGGAGCTCCATGGCTGTTTGGTGCATGCCTGGCAAAGCAGCTAGGCTCACAGGGGCATGAGGACTGGAAAATACTGTGATGCCCTGACAGGGAATGCCATCTATTTATCAATGGAGCAAAATAATCCGGTTGCAATTGTCTGTCACTGCAGCATGATGCCATGATGTTTGCTTACTCATCTGGCGATTTTGCATCATGATGCTGTGAAGATGAATCCTAGCTTAGTGTCACAAGCTCCAAACTAAATCCAGAGTTTTATGAACTTTCTGGCAATGCCTGGCTTGCAGGAATTAGGCCAGACTGTGGAAATCAGGAGTGGCCCTTGGATTGCCGGGGGACAGTTACATGGACCACACATGGCTGCTGAGGGATTGTCAAACTGAAATCTGGTTAATTTCACAAAATGAGTTCAAAGTAGTTTCTGGTGCTACATCTGTCCCCAAAACATCCCCTTCCTCTGTGCTAATTTATAGCCATATTTTTCTGTGGTTTCCGTCTCCCTTGCTGCTGCATGAAAGACCCACACAAACAGGAGGAGAAATGGAGGGTGATATTTTTCAAAAGCACCTAAGGGACTTAGGAGATGAAATCCCATTTTCAAAAATGACTTGGGCATTTGTTTTTATAATGTACTACTTGCAATTATAGGATCCTAAGTCTCCCTGAAAGTCCTGAGGGCCAGATTTTTAGGTATTTAGGCACCAAAAGATCCAGATCAGTGCCTAGTGGATAGTCCAAAGCAGCTGGGTGCCAAACTCCCATTGATTTCAATGCTTTAAAAAAACTCCCTTAGGTGCCTATTTGCATCTTTAGGTGCCTGGTGCCGCTGTACGGAATATGTGGAACACATTATGATATTATTAGTACCAATATTATAAATACTGCAATGAATCGTGCTAGATTTGCCATGTAAGGTATCTATAAAGATGTTGCATCTGAAGAAGTGAGGTTCTTACCCACGAAAGCTTATGCTCCCAATACTTCTGTTAGTCTTAAAGGTGCCACAGGACCCTCTGTTGCTTTATAAAGATGTTATGATTTGCCAAGTATGATCATCTTGTTTGCATCACCTTTGTTATAGCTATGTAGGGTATATCTGTATTTCCAAACTTGTGCTGTGTTTCTGGGTGACACCCCCAGACAGATTGGCATCAGCACTGCCTAGCCTGTTCGATGGCCCATCAAGGGTCATCAACTATACAATTGATCCTGTGACATTACGCCCCATATTCTTCATAGAAATACCGTTATGATATGAATATGGCATGACTAAGAAACGTTTTATGCAAGATGGGTCATGTGAGGTATCATTGGAAAGGTTATGATTTACTGGATATGATTGTCCTATTTGTATACAGGTATCATTTCTGTATCTGAAGTTAGGAATATGGACTATGTAGCAATTACAAAAGTGCTTGCACCTGGGGAACGCCCACCGGACAGTAGACAATCAGCCTGGATGGGCCATTAGGAAGGACAATAGGACTTTGAAGATACTAATCTCCCACCTTCCTGGGATGCTGCTTTGACACTGCAGGGTCATGTGATCATGTCACCTAGTACAGGAAGCCATCTTGATCTGCTGGTATTTTTCCACTGGAAGGGGGTGAGCGTCAAACTGGGAAACAAAGGATTCCCACCATATGTAACTCCTATTTAAGGCTGGGGAGTGAGTTAATCTTGGGTCTTCTCCATTGCCTCCCCACCCAAGAAGAAAGACTGATGAAAACACCTGAAGAAACAAAGGAACTAAGCTGGGGGTGGCAGGGGCTGAGCCCAGGCGAGAAAGGTCTTGTCTGTGAAAGGAATCCCTGGAGAGTTAAGCTGCAGACAAGAAATTCTGCAACCTGCACAAAACAACACTTAGGGTGAGAATTTGCTTCTATTAACCAGTTAATTTAGTGTATTAAGCTTAAGTTGCGTGTTTGTTTTATTTGCTCAGTGATCTGCTTTGATCTGTTGCTATCCCTTATAATCACTTGAAATTTATCCTTTGTAGTTAATAAACTTGTTTGTTTTCTAAAACCCAGTTTGTGGCAAAAAGCTGTGAGTATCTTCCTCCACATTGAGGGAGGGAGCAAATTTCACGAGCTGACGCTGTATAGATCTCTACACAGCGCCAGACAATATCATTTTGGGTTTGCATTCCAGAGAGTGTGTGTACCTGAGTGCAAGGGCAATCCCTGAGCTGAGTCTTCCTACACAGAGCTGATTGCAGACTCTGTGATTCTACAGCTGGGTGAGTCCCTCCTGTGGGTGTGGGTGTGGGCAGCAGGACATGGTGAGGGAGCCCAGGCTGGTGGAACGGGCGGGCTCAGTGGAACCCCAGTACAGCAGGTGTCAAAGACCCATTGAGAGAAGGCAAGGCATGGAGGGTCAGGCCTATGGACAGAACTCTAAGGCTTTTCCATGCCATGTGCTGTGAAGCTTGTGTTTGGGAGGACACAGGAAGTACAAGCCACATTGGCAAAGGATATAAAAAGGCGGCTGCATCATCTCCATTTTGTCTTCATTCCTGCTTCTTACCTCTGGAGGAACTTTTCTACAAACTGAAGCTCTGAACAAAGGACTGCATGACCCATCCCAGCTGTGGATGTGTTCAGAGAGACTTCCAAGCCAGCAAACTCAATACTGCTAAGAGCCTGATCTATGCTCTTTGTAGTCTCTGTATGTATCTAAGTGCTTTATCGTTTAACAGCTCTTTTCTTGTTCTTTCGTTTTTAGACCCTAAAGGATTGGCTGGCCGTGTGGTATTTTGGGTAAGATCCAACCTAATATTGACGGCCCTTTGGGGTTCAGAAGAACACTTTGTATTCAAATAACTTCTCACTGTACTGGACCTAGGTGCTGACTGGGAACCAGAGAACTGGAATGCAATAATGGGGGCTGTGTGGTTTCTTTTTCCCTTTTTTTTGCTTCTTGATAACCAGCATGGGGGGATCAGAAACACAATTGGTTGGTGAGTTTAACTTCAGTGTTAACCACCAGTTTTGGGAGAATCTGCTCTCCTTTGCGCAGCCTGCCCTGACCTTGGCGTTTTCAGTGAGGGCTGCCCCCGCACACCGGGTTACACACCTAATCACATGGAAAATGTGGCCCCAAATCACTTGTGGAAATGGGGCTTTGGCAGCTTAGTCACTCAGGGGCTTTGGAAAATGTTACCCTGACTAAACAGTGAAACTGACAGCATGCAAAACGCCAAGTAAATAGACTGGAGAATAGAGTGTAATCTGTTGTTTTTCTCTAATCTTGTCCAGTTCTGTTTTATTCGGTGATGTTTGCAACAAGAGCCCATGAAACATTGTCTGGACAGAAGTCGGCTCGTCAAGATGACAGGGTCTCTTTAATGTAACTCTCATTCACTCCGTTTCCCCGCCTCCATTTCTTAAACTTTGCTCTGCTGGTTGCAGTTTGGAATCACCGGCTCCTCCCCTTCTGCATGCGTGGGGAAGGGCATCGCCTTTCGGGCCTGCGGCAAGGAGGCAAGAGATCCCAGCCAGAATCAAGGTAAGTATTCCAAATACGAAGCAGATGGCAGGCCTGTCACTGTGCAACCCAATTGACAGGCAAAGCTGCTGAGGAGGGCTGGGGAGAGTTGAGGTCCGGGAGCCAATCCTGTCCTTGCATGCAGGGGGTGTGTCTAACTCCAAAGGGATTTGCTAAGGACATAGCCTTGTTCTTTTAGGGAGATAATATTTTCAGTTTAGGCCGAGATTATCTGTTTATACCCGTTAACCCTTGAATGAGTCTGACGCACTTCCCTAGGTGCATGTAGGCCGTGCATATGTGCCGGGATCACACTCCGCGTCAGTAAATAATAAATGAGTGAGTGAACTCTGTCCTCTTTCTTCAGCCCTCGGGCTGGTCAAGCCTTTGAGAACTGGTCAAAGGTTCTGATCTCAAGACTTCCCCGTTTCTGACCGCAGCCGCCCTCGATCCCTGGGTGACGTCGGCTGAAGCTGTGCGGCTAGCAATGGCCATCTTTTAGCTTTCACATGAGGGTGCGCTCTGAAGCAAACTGCCTGGGGACTATGAAGAGCAGCTCCTGAATGGGTCAGGAGAAGGGATCCAGCATGGATTCAGACAGGCCCAGAGCCTCACAGAGATTTAGGCATCTACCTACCTTTGAGGATTGGGACCCAAGAATCTTCAAAAGGAAATGGCAGGGACAGAGGGGTGGGGAGTTGGTGCCCTGTTCTGCAGCAGTGCTGTCACCCTCAGCAACGTGTTTAATAACTCCGGTGACGGGCTAGATAGACAGACAGATTTCTGATTCTCAAGGTGCATCGGAGGGGCTTGCTTGGGGTCCGACTCTCCATTATAATAATGCCCCTGGTGCCCTCTTGGCAGCATAAGGGGGCAAGGAATGAAACACCTCCTTGTGCAGAGGTGCTCCTGCATTGATGTGGAACTAGCATGAGAGCTCTGCTATGACCCTACTTCCAGCTCCTGCCATAGAGGGCATGTTAGGGACAGAAAGGGAGCATGGCTGACGTGCACTGTATTACTGTCTGCTCCTGCAGGGGGCAAATCCTAAATCAGAGCAGCTCTGAGGCTGCTCTAACTTACACCAGGGATTGGACAGGGTCCTGCAGAACCCCCAGAAACATGGATGGTTAAAGGATCCACAAAGATGGTTAAAATCTCTTCCCCCCCCCCATTCCTGCCTGCAGAGTAGGCACGGACTGACTGAGCCTCAGGCCCCCAGTGTCTAACAGAGAGCAGCTGGCTAGCGATGAACCAGATGAAGGTGCCAGGAGAACTTGCAGAGATTGTAGCGGCGCCCGTGGTTGACAGGGTGCGTCTATCACTTGTCTCCAAGGTTTGGCACTTTGTTCCATCCCCAGCTGCTGCTGGATTCCCAGCTTGTGGCTGCTGAGATGCGTTTCCTATTATCTGCACTTAGCCCAGAGGTTGAGTCCTTTCCTGCGGCCGGGGGAGCTCGCCACGCTTGGTCATCCCTAGGTTTTGTTCCTTCCTGTCTCCACCATTGCCAGGAGTTCTTTGCGAGGCTGCACATCAGGACCACTGGGAAATCGCTGCTAGCACAGAACACAGTAGCTGCGGTTAGCAGGGCCTAGTGCAGGGAGCCCACGACACCCACCCTCTGGGATCTGCTGAGTGATTTCTGGGGCAAGCCTAAAGTACTAGTTCTGATCCATAAGGCCCTAAATGCCCCAGCTGTTGGAGAGATCTCCCTGGCCGGTAGTGAGGCAGTTCGCATCAGTGGAAGTGAGCCTGGCACCCGGGCGCGCTCTGTGCAGGATGCTCGGATCTGGAAAGAACGCGGGCCTGATCCTCTGCTGGCGTAAATCAGCGTAGCACAATGGAAGTCAATGGAGCTCTGCTGATTTATAATAGCCAAATGTCTGGTCCCACGTGAGTAAAGAAAGCCAAGAAAGAACTTATTGACTATTGATGTCAATGCAGTTATCCAGAGTAACTGCAATAAATAATTGTTAAATGTTCTTTTTTCCCCCAAAAGAGAAGAATTTTATTTTACATTTTACATGGTAATAAGCAGACTAGTGTCCAGGTGTCACCACTGTCCTCTACTGCATGATATCAAAATTGCGTAACTGTGTGTCATATGTCCTATACTGCTTTCGCTAAAGAAGAGTCTCCTTGAATTTTGGCTCAAGTGGGAAGAGGTTTTGCTTCTGGAGCAAGAATATCTGGGTTCTGTTAATTACTAGGCAAATGGCAGACAATTTCTCAACAGTTTGTTCATGACATTTTCCACGATGTATTGATTTCATCAGTTTTTGTGGTGGTGCTGTCCTTTGTTGCTTAAAAAAAAAAAAAAAATTACCAGCAAAAGCCATGCAAAATCACCAAAGGCCATGTTGTTACAGTGATAGCAATTTGGCTCAAATACAGAGGCCCTTTTTCACTCAAAATAGCTCACTCTTGGCCTTTTTGAAAAAAAAAAGGGGGGGGGGGATTTCAACTTGGCAATGAACTGCAAAAATATTCCAATTTCAGCCATTCAGATGTCCTTGCAAATAGCTTGCAAGGCATAGCCTTCCCTTGGAGCCAGATCCTGCAACTCTAACCCATGCAAAGAGACCCTCTCATAGGCCTTGATTTTTACTTTTCCCTGGGGGTGCTCCGAGACCCTGCCCCCACTGCACCCCTTCCTCGAAGGCCCTGCCCTTGCTCTGCCTCTTCCCGCCCCCACTCCGCCCCCTCCCCTCAGGCCCCCACCCGCTGCTCACTGTCTACACCCTCCCCCAAGCACCTCCCGCCAGCCACCAAACAGCTGATTGGTGGCCCTGCCGAACTGCTGTGGCTGGTGGGTGCTGAGCACCCACTGTTTTTTTTTCCGTGGGTGCTTGAGCCCCGGAGCACCCATGGAGTCAGCACCTATGGACCCTCTGAAGAATGGAACAACACCTCTGTGCAAGGACAAAGCCCTTGTATTGTGGTAATAGTCATTTTGCACCTACCTACTTGGTTCCCTGGGCAGAGAAAGCAGATTTTGGCCTCTTAGGTTTTCCCTGCACCCTTATGCATGCGTGGCATGAAAGGCTGGATTCCTTCACTACGCCAGTGCAAATCCAGGGTAGTTCCAGGGCCGTCCTTACCCATATGCAAACTACGCAGCTGCGTAGGGCACTAGGAAATTTGGGGCACCAATTTGCAACTGCCTGCTGCTCCAGCGGCCAGCCCGATTCCCCTGGCTGGCTGAGCTGGCCAGAAAAGCTGCCCCCACCCCTGCTCCGCCCCACCTCTTCCCCTGAGCTATGTCCCGGGGGACTGCAGCAGGGGTCGGGCCCGACCCTGCACTCACTGGGCGGTGGGAAGTGGAGTGACCCGGCCCCAGCCGGCTCCGCTCCACCGGCTCCCAGCCGCACCGCTGGTGAGTGCTGGGGAGCGGTTCCCCCTGCCCCCCAAGTCCCACAGCTGGGAGCCAGGGAAGCAGAGCGGAGTGGGCTGGAACTGGGTCACTCCACTTCCCGCCACCCTGTGAGTGTGGGGTCGGGCCCACCCTGCAATCACCGGGCGGCGGGAAGTGGAGCGAGCCGGCCCCAACCCACTCCACTCCGCCGGTTCGTGCTGGGGGGCAGTTTCCCCCCTGCCCCCCAAGCCTGCTCCTGCCCCCCACAGACCTTGGGTGCTGCCCCCCGCGGAGGCCGGGGGCCAGCCAGCCTTCGGGGGGGGGGGGGGAGCTGCGTAGGGCACCACAATGTCTAGGGCTGGCCCATCCATTAACTTCCAATCAGTGGAAATGCTCCAGATTTAACTGAGAGTAGGATTTGGCCTCTGGTATCTCTTGCCTTGTCTCATTGCCTTGGGACATGCCTTGTCTGTACTTTAGGTGTTTCCTTTGACACCGATGGCAGCCCTGTTGGACAGAGATGGGAGAGGGTTCCACATCCTCACTCCTGTGCTGGAAAGCACGGCCCTGTCCAAGGCTGCAGGCACCAGGGTCTACATGAAACTGGAGAATGTCCAACCTACCGGCTCGTTCAAGATTCGGGGGATTGGCTACTTCTGTCAGGAGGTGAGCCCAGCATTGGGACGTTAGCCCTTGCTCTTCTGATGTTTTGAGGCGCTTGGTGACTGACACAATGTACCGTGAGTATGCCCAGAAGAAGGCTGTGTGCATTTTTGTGTGTGGGTAGGGTGGTGCAAAATGCATTGGTGTGCGCCTAGCAGTGCAGAATGCACTAGTGTGTGGGGGGGGTTGCAAAACACACTTGTATGTGCTTGCAAAATGGTGCGGAAACATTAGTGTGTATGTGTGTGCAGTATGGGTGTAATATACACTGGTGTGTGTGTATGTGGTGGTGCAGACAACGTGTGTGTATATGGCACAGAATGCATTCGGGTGTGGGTGCGTAGTCCAGATTGTATTCCCGACGTTGCAGTATTATAGCTGTAATTGTATTGCTAATTTTACCTCCAAACTGTGTTGGCTGATGTACAGGCCCAGCCCTGAGAAGTGAGTTACGTGAATTCCAAGCTCTACTTTCTCTTTCAGGCTGCCAAGAAGGGCTGCAAACATTTTGTTTGTTCGACAGGTAAATTTACTTCAAACTATTCTTCTGCCTTGGGATATTTAGCAAGACAGGGCCGTTCTGCTCCATCACCTGATCCCTGGGAGGTGACCCAGGCGTTCCCTGGGGTACCGGTGCAGATTTCTTTAAAGCACAGGGGAAGTGGGACGTCAGCTCTCACCCTGCCAAGGCCCAGGTGAGGGCATCCGGCCTTTCAAATCCAGGCCAGAAGACACATTTGGGACTCAGCCAGGAACCCAAGGGGAGGGAAGCGGTGTGAAATGATGCAGTGGATCATTTCTGGGCATAATGTTTGTGTCTCGACGCAGTCTCATGACTCGGCGTTTCTAGCCTCAGCAGTAAACCGAGAGCAGCCGGTCTGGGGTTACAGAGGGACGGAGAAACGACTAGTCATCTGAAGGGTGGAAAGCCGGACGTTCACCCTCTCAGCCGTGCTAGCCACCACGCTCCCTGCACTCGAGTTCAGTCTGACTGCAGGATATATTGGGGGGGGGGGGGCATGGAGGCTTGGCCTGTATCAGTGGGTCCGTATTACACTGCGCCTGGCATGAGCTTGCTCATTCCAAAGTCCAGTGAGTCTGTAAATCCACGAGGGGAAATAGCCCCAAAGAGGCTGCGGGTTATTCTATGCTGTGTGTCGGCGAACAGATCTTACAATCCTATTCTCCCTTTGACTGCCGGCCTGGTCTCTGCCAGGGAGAGCGGGTACCTGGCACTGAAGAGGGCTGGGGATTAGAACCCACTCCAGGTTGACACATCAAAGCTCTTTTATTTGAATCGCTTGGTCCAGATTCTGTCGCAGGCTGGAGCCAATGCGCTGGCGCCGCTCACTGCGCGTTTCTGGACCCGCCTGGGGTGCCTGTCCCCACACGCCCACTTCCAGCTCTGCCCCTGAAGCCAGCGATTGATGCTGCGATCTTTGTGTCAAGGGAGCAGCATGGGTTCTCATGCTGTGATTTAGGGTTCCCTACATGGTAGGGGGGAGCTTGACTCCAAATAGCCCTCATCCATGCGTGGACCCAGATGTGGAGACCTGGGTCTGGTTCTGATTCATCGAGTAGGGCCCGAATCCAGAGCCCGCTGGATCATTGTTCCGTTGCCACGCTGGGGGGTCCCCAAGCCCCCACTGTTCTTCACTGACCCCTGTCTCCTTGTCCCTACAGGGGGGAATGCGGGCTTCGCCACGGCCTACGCTGCCAGGAAGCTGGGGATCCCTGCCACCATCATAGTGCCAACAAGCACTCCCCAGGCCACAGTGCAGAAGTTGGAAGAGCAGGGGACGGAGGTGGAGGTCTTTGGGAAGGTACCTGTTGTCACAGACGCACAGGGTCTGGTCTGTGCCCCAGCCTGTATCCAGTCCCTTGGGAGTGACCCCTGTAGCAGGCCGGACCCCAAGGACCACAGGGCAGGTCCATGGAGTCCATGACACCGAAACTGGGCCTTCGGGCACCAGCAATCTCTGTCTCTCTCCGTGGCTCCCTGCAGACAGTGCAGCTGAGCCAGACCCTGGCGGGAGGCTTGTATCGGCCCCTTTGGGGCGCCCTGCTCCCAGGGAGTATTTGCAGCGACAGCCTTTCCCAGACACGGTAACAATGTCTTAGTCCCATGGCCTCCATTGATTTGGGTTGGTTCTAGCCAGTCCTCAGCGACCTAGTCGCATCATCCCAGAGAGCCACGTGATGCTAACCCACAGGTGAGCAAACTACGGCCCGCGGGACTGTCCTGCCTGGCCCTTGAGCTCCCGGTCGGGGTGGCTAGCCCCCAGCCCCTCCTCTGCTGTCCCCCCTCCCCCCACAGCCTCTGGGCCGCCGCTCCTGCCGGGGAGCGCGGCAGCGTGGCTGCAAGCTCCTGCCGCTCTGAGCCGCATGGTAAGGGAGTGGGGGGTTGGATAAGGGGCAGAGGGCTCTGGGGGGGCAGTCAGGGGACAGGGAGCAGGGAGCGGTTGGATGGGGCGGGGCTGTCAGGGGACGGGGCGTGTGGGGGGGTGTTGGATAGGTGTGGGGTCCCGGGGGGCCCCCGTCAGGGGGCGGGGGTGTGGATAGGGGTCGGGGCAATCGAGGACAGGGCGCGGGTGGAGTCCCAGGGAGCAGTTAGGGGCAGGGGGTCCCGGGAGGGGGCAGTCAGGGGACAAGGAGCGGGGGGGTTGGATAGGGGGTGGGGTCCCCAGGGGGCAGTTAGGGGCAGAGGGTCCCGGGAGGGGGCAGTCAGGGACAAGGAGCTGGGGGATTGGATGGGTCGGGAGTTCTGAGGGGGGCAGTCAGGGGGTGGGAAGTGGGAGGGGGCAGATGGGGGCGGCGAACAGGGGAGGTTGGATAGGTGTGGGAGTCCTGGGGGGCCTGTCAGGAGGCGGGAGTGAGGATAGGTGTCAGGGGACAGGGAGCGGGGGAGTTGGATAGGGGGTGGGGTCCCAGGGGGCAGTTAGGGTGGGGGGTCCCGGAAAGGGGCAGTCAGAGGACAAGGAGTAGGGGGGGTTGGATGGGTCAGGGGTTCTGAGGGGGGCAGTCAGGGGGCAGGAAGTGGGAGGGCTGGATAGGGGGCGGGGGCCTGGATGTTTGGGGAGGCACAGCCTTCCCTACCCAGCCCTCCATACAGTTTTTCAATCCCAATGTGGTCCTCGGGCCAAAACGTTTGCCCACCCCTGAGCTAACCCCTCGTGTTTCCCGGTCTGCCCACCAGCAGCGTCTGAACCCCTCTGCACTCACTGCCTAGCAATCCCAAAGTGACGGGGAGAGTCATATGGATAGTTCATAAAAACAGGACAGAAAAGTCCCACACTGGTCACGCCTGCGCCCTGGGAACGGGGGAAAACAGCACCCGGCAAACCCCTGCAGAATGGCAGTGGGTATAAAACTGTGCACCAGTGGGGTTCTGGGATAGCGCCGTCTGGCGCAGAACCTCCCCAAGGGTCCAGCTCCAGCTCCGTGTTTTTACTCTGCCAGGCGTTTAACTTGCCGTACGTTGCTAATGGGTAGCTGGGAGCGAGGTGTATCCGGGTGAATTCCATTGATCTGAATGGCCTGGCGGGGATCTGACACCCTTGGATAACAGCGTGTTCGGACCAACAGAAGCCCGCAACTCTCTCCTGCGGCTGCTCCCCCTCTCCCTGCTGGGTTGTGGGGAGGACACAGGCCGTTAGAAGAATTGAAATTCAGATAAACAGACGTTACCCGTGTACTGAGGTGACAAAAGGGGCTGAATTCCAGCCTCGTTCACCCGCGGGCACCCAACCCAGTGCAAGTCACGGGGAACAGGGCTGAACGCCAGACCTGGCCGGGTGTGTCATTTCCTGTCACATGCACTGGCCTGATTCTCCTCGCACACACAGGCACAACCAAACACACAGAGGCACCCGCTAAAGTCACTGGGCCCGATTCTCTTCTTCCCCCAGTTTTCCATCAGTGTAACTCCATTGCACTGGACAGGACCTGCCAGGAGAGGGTAACCAGGACCTGGTGCATAGCCTCCCCTGACCAGCCAGGCCCCGTTGTGCTCGGCGCTGCACATACATATCAAGGAAAGACAGTCTCTGCCCCACACAGCACGCAGTCTAAGTGGTGGGCAGGCCGTTCCTAGCCAGCCAGGGGAGCGAGGGCTGGCTGAAGCTGGCAGCGGCAGGTAGGTCATGGATCCTTCCCTGCATCATTGTGTCGGCAGGTCTGGGACGATGCCCACGTCCAAGCCCTGGCGTTAGCGGAGACCGAAGGCTGGGTCAGCGTCCATCCCTTCGACCATCCTTTGATCTGGTGAGAAGTTGGGGCTCTCAGGGGGTTATTGTCGATCGGGCCCAGTGTGACTGACCTCGGGCTGCGGTGGGATCCATGTGGTGAGATGAGCCAGGCAGGGTGCACAAGAGGTGGCGCAGGAGGGAGAGAACTCCAGGAGGTTGCCGGGTTCTCCACGTTCCAGCTGCTCCCGGTGGACTCTGTGTGCAGTGGGAGTGTGGGTGGGTCAAGCCCTTTTGTCCTCCCTTTAGACTGAGCTGGCAAGGGATGGTCACAGCCCAGCTCCGGAGCAAAGAGCTGCTCATCAGACCAGATCTCCGCGCTCTGGGGCAGCTGTCGGGTCAGGAGGGTTGTCTTTGAATGCCACCAGCTCGGGGTTTCCAAGGGGAATTTGCTGGGCCTGTCCTGCCGGTCGTCCCAGTGTCTCTTTGCACCTGAGCAGTGGCAGAAAGTGACCTGGTAGGTCCTGATTGAGGGAGATGCTGAAGCAGGTGTGCAACTTCAGCACGAGTTGAGGGGTTAGCGTGGGGGAACGGGGCTCAAGGGAATGAAGGGTGGGGCGGCTTCCCTGTTCCGAACACCCACCCTGCCTCTGACAGCCTTCGGGGAGGCGAGAGTGCCCCCCGAAATCACTCCAGCAGCCTTGTCCGCAAACAACCAGTCCGAGTGCCCCCCCGGCCTCAGTCACTGGCCCAGGTGCCCCTTGCCCTTGGGCTCTGGCCCATTCCTGCAGGGCTGTGCAGGCTCCTAATGATCACACGCAGCCAGGCTGGTCTCCCCGTCCTCAGTTCAGACCCTGGGGCAGCTCCGCGTGGTCTCGTCTCCGATGCCACCCAATCCAGGAGGAGGACAGGAGCAGGAAGCCGGGGCGGGGGTTTCCTGCCAGCTCGGGGGCAGAGAGCGGGCCACGCGAGGCTGGCATGGCAGAGCGGAGGCGGGCAGCGCTGTAGCGATGTCAGACTTGATAGGTAGGGTGTGGCTAAGCCCTGAAATCCTGCCACTGCTCTGAGGGGGAGCCTCAGGAGAGGAGACATTTGGGGAGCCCCTCGACCCCCTGGGTTGTGCTTGTGCATCTATCTATCCCTCCTCTCATGGTCCCAAGCCCCCTCCTCACCTCTCCTGACTTCTGCTACCTCCAAGATTCTTGTTGCCAGCTGGGCCAGGCGGCAGCATGTGCCCCGACCAGCTCCCAGGGGAACTGCAGCTAGGTCTGCCTGGGACTAGAGGGCTGCCCAGCCATTGTCCGAGCCCGGCCCGGCATGGACGCGTCACACCGAAGTGCCCGTTGGTTGGTGTCTCACAGCTGGTTTGCTGTCTCCACCCCTGTCCCCATAGGCAAGGCCATGCCAGCATGGTCAGGGAGCTGAAGGATTTGCTAGGCCACAAGCCGGGAGCCATCGTCCTGGCGGTGGGCGGTGGCGGGCTGCTGGCTGGAGTGGTGGCCGGCCTGCAGGACGTGGGCTGGCAGGATGTACCCATCGTTGCTGTGGAAACCAAAGGAGCTGACAGCTTCAATGCAGCGCTCAGGGCTGGGAGATTGGTCACCCTGCCGGAGATAACCAGGTGAGAGCGGAGACAGGAGGGAATTGATTGCAAAGGGGGCTCTGCAGGGGGTGGCGGCAGGGGAGGGGCTCAGAGGGGGTGCGGGCAGGGGATGGGGGATCTGCAGGAGGTGCGGGGAGGGGAGGCGGGATCTGAGGATATTATTATTATTATTTTATTTAATTGCCTTGCAACAGCATGTTGAGGCCTTGGCTGTTGCGCTAGGGGCTGTACAAACTTGTTACAATGACAGGGAAGGGAAATGGCAGGCGCATGCGATGTACAAGCGGGTGGGTGGGGAAGGGAGCAAGTGGGACCAATAATAGTCGAGCTACTGCTTCAGAAGAGGCACGGCCCTTACCCAATGTGGTGGGGGAGGGGCTGTCACCCCAATTCCCCCCTCCCCCCGCACTTCTTGGCTGATGCCCCTCACTCACTCTCCTGTGGGGAGTTTGCAGCTGGTATCAGCTGCCGGACTGACAGCTCTGGAGGCTGGAATCCTCTGCTTGGCTTTCAAGGAGGAAATTCAAGGGCAGGCTTCCCTTTTCCACACCCCTGCTTTGGAGGAACCCCTGCTTTGCTGAATCACAGGCCTGGTTTCGTTGGGAACCTGCCTGGTTCCCTGCCAGCTTGCCTGGCTGGATGCTGCGGTGCTGCGCCATGCAGGCTGCCCTGGGGCTGGAGACACCCTGGGATTCCAGGGTCTGCAGCTCTGGGGCATGCTAGGCTAGCCTAGTCCCACCCTCCCTCTGTGAATGATATTCCCACCCTGAACTCCCTTGATTTATGAACGCCAGCAGCCAGCCAGGGACCTGCGCTCCCTGTCTGGCAGTTCAAGACAGAAAAAGCCAGAAATCAGGACAGATCCGATCTCTGTCTAGGGCCCAACTTAAGAATCATAGAATCCTAGAATCTCAGGCTTGGAAGGGACCTCAGGAGATCATCTAGTCCAACCCCCTGCTCAAAGCAGGACCAATCCCCAACTAAATCATCCCAACCAGGGCTTCATCAGGCCTGACCTTAAAAACCTCTAAGGAAGGAGATTCCACCACCTCCCTAGGGAACCCATTCCAGTGCTTCACCAACCTCCTAGTGAAAAAGTTTTTCCTAATATCCAACCTAGACCTCCCCCACTGCAACTTGAGACCATTACTCCTTGTTCTGTCACCTGCTACCACTGAGAACAGTCTAGATCCATCCTCTTTGGAACCCCCTTTCAGGTAGTTGAAAGCAAATCCCCCTTCATTCTTCTCTTCTGCAGACTAAACAATCCCAGTTCCCTCAGCATCTCCTCATAAGTCATGTGCTCCAGCCCCCTAATCATTTTTGTTGCCCTCCGCTGGACTCTTTCCAATTTTTCCACATCCTTCTTGTAGTGTGGGGCCCAAAACTGGACACAGTACTCCAGATGAGGCCTCGCCAATGTTGAATAGAGGAGAATGATCATGTTCCTCGATCTGCTGGTAATGCCCCTACTTATACAGCCCAGAATGCCGTTAGCCTTCTTGGCAACAAGGGCACACTGTCGACTCATATCCAGCTTCTCGTCCACTGTAACCCCTAGGTCCTTTTCTGCAGAACTGCTGCCTAGCCACTCGGTCCCTAGTCTGTAGCAGTGCATGGGATTCTTCTGTCCTAAGTGCAGGACTCTGCACTTGTCCTTGTTGAACCTCATCAGATTTCTTTTGGCCCAATCCTCTAGTTATTGATAATTCCAATTCACTTCAAGAGAGAATCTCAGAGATGTCCCTGGACTATATTCCCTGGCTTGTACACAGATCAGTGTGTTGTACATGTCAAAACTTTAAGGAGGTGCTAGGATAGACACTTAAAACCACAACCCACAATGTTCCCTTGGTTTTTAAAAGTGTCCAGTAGTAGATAAGAAGTCCTCACTCTCTGGGCCTAGTGTGGCCTCTCAGGTACTGATCTGGCCAGAAACCCGCTAAGAAGATTTGGAAGCAGAGTGTTTTCCCAGGGATCTGAAGCCGAAATGAGCAAAGGGGATACTGGGGCTGTTTCCTGAACTCCCGTAAGAGTTTCTCTGCCATGAATTTTGTCCATGAGGATCCGATCGAACTGGCCAGCCAGACAGTCATCTGAGCCTTCCTTCTTAGGGCTGGGTTTCCAGAGCAGTGTGAGCCTGTTAGGAGAGGAAGGCTGAGCCAGTGGTTTGGGTGTAGCCTCAGGCTGGGGAGACAGAGGATCTGTTCCCTCCTTTGCTGCAGACTTTGTGTGACCATGAGCAAGTCTCTTAGCCTCCGTGTGCCTCAGTTCCCCACCTGGACAATGGGAATAAGAGTATTGCCCAGGGCTGGTGTGAAGACAGATCCATTGACGCTCATGAGGTGCTCGGACACTACAATAGAGAGACTGGAAATAGCTTTGATAGCTAAGAGCCCAATTCTGCAGGCTCCTTTGGGAATCCCAGCCTTGGACTTCAAAGGCCACCTGTGAGTCACCATCCCTTGCTCTGGATGAAATGAGTGGACAGTGCTCTGGTTTGCTGCAGTCAGGTCCTGTCTAGGGTGCAGCTTGTAACAAGCTCTGGAGAACACCACACTGAAAGGTTTTCATAGGTGGGACATAGAGTGGGCTGCTGCTCATGCTCTGGGTCTGCAGCAGGATGCAAATATTGCAGAGCTCCAGCGCCTTCCACCTCTAGGGGCACGGGGTTCAGATCCAGCCTGAGTCAGTAATGACTGCAAGTTCTTACTCTATCTGTTGACCCTTTGGTGGCCCTTGTGTGCAATGAGTGGGCAGGCCTCAATCCAGGGCTCCACATCACCAAAACCCAGCAACACTGGGGGCAATCCCAGCAGAGAGGCAAAAGGCTGGATGGGCCATGGAGACCAAACTCCCGCCTTGTGATGGTTTCCTCCTACTCAAGGCTGAGGCTCATTGGTGGGGCTCACAGCTGTCCCGTGCGGTGTCTGGTCAATGGCATTCCTCGAGGGCTGCCAGCCTAGAACCCTGCACCACCACAAAGTCCTAGCTGCGGAGATGAAGGGGTGAATTTCTCCCCACCCTCTGGCCTGGGCTGGATTTCCCAGCTCGGAGCGCTAATGGGGGGTCTCTCTTTTGCTATCCATTTCCCAGCGTGGCCAAATGCTTAGGAGCCAAGACGGTGTCTGCCCGGGCACTGGAATGTGCCAACGAATGCCAGATCATCTCCCAGCTGGTGGAGGATGTGGAAGCAGTTCAAGCCGTAGAGCTGTTCCTGGGTAAGTCCTACAGACGCTGGGTGCTGATGCTGCTCTCTGGCTGACTGCGGCGAGCCAACAGCACCACCTAACGCCTATCAGAGGTGCTTCATGCTCCGAGTTCTCCCTCTTGGGTAAGGAAATTGTTGACCCTTGATTCTGCCAATTCTCTGCGGAATAGGAACGTAGGTTTAGTTACCATTTTTCTGCAAACGGGGACTGGGGAAATCGGCTCCAGGGATCAGAGACACTGGCAGACCCATCTATGTTACAGTTACGGCTGTGCCATGCAATTACGGCCTAGCTGTGACCCAAATGTATCCTAATAGTGTATATTTGGTTTCACCGGAGTAGAGGGGTTCAAACTGTGCTACAGCCAATAAAGGACTTGTGCCATAGGCCTGAAGAAATTAAGCGCAGAGACGGGCTTCCTCAACTGGCCTGGAGCACAATGTAATGGTAGGGAATTTGAATGTTAGTGGACACATCAAGCGTGTCGCATATGCAGTATACCAGCTTAGGTTGAAAGCACAAGGGCTAGTCTCCAATTAGTGCCGATGGTCATTCCTCCCTCTAGTGGCTTCCCCCTGTGAGGATAACAGCCTACTGCCAGTGCATAGCGGAGTTCCTCCTTTATGGGGGGAGGGATAGCTCAGTGGTTTGAGCATTGACCTGCTAAACCCAGGGTTGTGAGCTCAATCCTTGAGGGGGCCATTTGGGGATCTGGGGCAAAAATCTGTCTGGGGATTGGTCCTGCTTTGAGCAGGGGGTTCAACTAGATGACCTCCTGAGGTCCCTTCCAACCCTGATATTCTGTGATTCTTTCTCCTTCCTGCGGCATTGCCCAGATGATGAGCGGATGCTAGTCCAGCCTGCCTGTGGAGCCCCTCTGGCCTTACTCTACACGGGTCGTGTTCAACAGCTGCAGCGGGAAGGGCACTTGAACCCAGACCTGGACTCCATTGTCATCATCGTGTGTGGAGGAGGCAGCATCCAAATGGCTGGGCTCCAGGCCCTGAAAACCCAGCTGGGCATGAAATGACTGTGGATGCCGACCCCAGGACGGCTCATGGGGCAGAGGTGCATGGGATCCCATGCAGACGCTAATAAATCATATTGTTGGGTTATTGTAAGTGGAATCTAATGGAATTCAAACCAGTTTATAGAATAAATACCAAGCTACTCTTGTATCCTGAGCTCACCACTGACTGCTTTACTACTGCTGGGTGTGGCTGCTTGCTCTGCGCGTCCTGGGTAGGAATGAAGGAGGAGTCCGTTGAGCAACGTTGGTTCTCTATGAGCTGTGGCAGTCGGTGCCATTTGGGAAGGTACTTTAGGGCACTCACTGGAGCTAGGCAAGTTGTGGATTGTGACTATCCAGCACTGTGGTTTTAACCCATCTTTCTCAGTGTGAATCGTTCACGGCTGACCCTGATTTCTGTTATTCACAGGGGTTTATTTGCTGAATAAGTCTCAGACAGTGGGGCAAAATGTTCATGTCCGCTCTTTGTTATTTGTGATTGGTCACCAGTCATAATAGAGTTGTTTCTGCTTCCTGATTGGATGACTGAAACTTGTCTAGCTAGCAAATAAAGGAAAGTGAATGATGGATTCTGCATAGCACTCGTCACAGGCCAAACGCTTCGATGAATAAATATTTGTGCTAAAAATGTGTGAAACCCTTCTGGCTTCATCATCATTTTCATGAATACTCAACAGTTGCCTGCACACTAGGGAGAAAGGAAGTCTTTGTTAAAGATCTAACATCTCTGCCTGCTCAACTAAGGTGTCAGATCTGACAATACCCATCTCTGAGACCATCCAAGGAGTCCTCCAGCAAAACGGGCCTGGCTAGTCCAGATACTTTGTTGCCCATTCTGATGATTTTCTTGTAAGTCTCATGATATTTTGTGCTTTTCTTTAAGGCTGTCGATTAATCGCGGTTAACTCACGTGATTAACTCAAAAATATTAATCGCGATTTTAAAAATCGCACTTTTAATTGCACCATTAAACAATAGAATACAAATTGAAATTTATTAAATATTTTTGGATGCTTTTCTACATTTTCAAATATATTGATTTCAACTGCAACACAGAATACAAAGTGTACCGTGCTCACTTTATATTATTGTTTTTTATTACAAATATTTGCACTTAAAAATGATAAACAAAGAAATCGTGTTTTTCAGTTCACCTCATGCAAGCACCATAATGCAATCTCTTTATCATGAAAGTGCAACTTACAAATTTTGGAGTTTGCTGCACTGCTTAGATTTCTAAGCTAGAAAAAAATATTGAAAAACAAAAGCCTTTCAGGGCTGAGAAAGGAGCAGGACTCAAATTTAAACAGAATCCTTTGTCGGTCTCCTGTATTATTAAATCCTCCAAAACTTTGGAATGTCCCCTAGACACGTCATCTTCTACCGCCAAACTCCCCTAAATGGCCTTCCCTCTTAAGCCACACCCACTCTGTATCCTCCAAGGTACTCCTTGATCTTCCATTCCCTGCTACTGTTCCCTCAACCCTCCTCATAGACGCCCAGGGCCTGATTTTTCAGAGGCGCTTGGCGTTCGCGGCTCCCACTGTCTTTAACTAGAGGAGTGGGAGCTCAGCATCTCTGAAAATCAGACCTGTAGGGTTTTCCCACTGCCTCACTGCTACATTAGGTCCCCTCAGACTGCTGGGCCCAGATCCCAAGAAACCTGCCTTATACACTCCCCTGAAGTCACAGCAGGTACTGGAGAGAAGAAACAAGCATTTGATGCAAGGAAATTATACGATTTCAGTCCACAAGGGGGCAGCAGAGTCTCTCCCACCTGGAAGTTCCCTACCTGCAGAGCACACAGCTGAGTTCCGCTCAGCAGATCAAAGAGCAGAAATTTGCCCCAAATATGAAAAAGTAAATGAGGAAATTAAGGGCGTCTGTTTTTCAGCAACTAGGGAGGGTGGCCAATTCAGATCCAGTTTTTATATTTGTCTTGGGACTAATTCGAGAGACAAGGTGGGTGCGGCAATATCTCTTATTGAGCCAGTTTCTGTTTGAGCTTGTCTCTCGTCCCAACAGAATTTGGTCCAATAAATTACCTCCCCCACCTTGTCTCTACATCCTGGGACCGACATGGCTACAACCCCACTGCAAACAATTGGGAATAATCAGACATTCTTTTAACATATTTCAGGCCCATTTTAATTTCCAGACTCAATCATAATAATAATGCTTTGCGGCTTTTGCACGAACGTCGCAAACACTGATTAAGGCATGCAGCCGTCTGCTAGGTGGGCAAGTCTCACTGTCCCTTTTGAAAGCGGAAATGGAGGCACAGCGGGATTACAGGAAGTCTGTGGTAGAGTCAAGAATCGGCCCGAAGAGGCCTGACTCCTGGGGTATGTGTACACAGCAATGTGAGCCCAGGCTCGAACCTAACTCCCCCCTTGAGGCCACGCACCAGTTGTGTTAACGTAGCGCTCAAAGCAGGGCCCTGAGGGGATGGAGGATCCAGGCCTGTGTTAAAGTGGGACCTAGAGTCCAAGCCCTGTTGCTTTCCTGTATGCACGTGGTCTCAGCTTGACTTGGGTCCCACTAGTCCTCCGGATGTATCCCAGAGTTCCTTGGGGGCAATTTCCTTAGTCCTCCCTATGCCAACAATCCGGGGTGCAGTTTCTTGCACTCTATTGCAGATGGCAGCAGCTCTGATCAGCGTTAACCACCTACCGTCTGCTGAACGCCAGGCTGCAGGCACGTTACCTGCCGGGTTTGCAATGGAGACTGATCAGAGACTCTTTGCAAAGAGAGCTGCTTCCTGGTCACAAGAGCACGGCCAGATTTTGGTGCACACGGCCTGGGGAAGTGGAGTGGGGACCAAGCAGCTGCCCTGTTGGGAGCAGGCGGCTGAGCTCCCAGCTCAGCATGGATGGGGGAGCTGATCCCCAACACCCCAGCCACTCCCCATCCCTGGGACTGCATGTGCAGGGGTGCTGGGGCAGCATGCACTGTCAGGGCGACGAGTGGGAGTCAGCCCCAAAACTTCCCAGCAGCCTCCCACGGGACCAGCTGCTGCTGTGCAGAGCTTGCCCAGAGCAGGGAGCAAAGCTGACAGGCGAGAGGTAGCGCCTGGCTGCCAGGATGTTGGGGGACAGCTGGGAGCTCTGCTGCTCTCTCTCTCTGCAGGGTAGCCAGTTGGTCCTGCTACACCCCCTGTCCCTTGCTCCTGGGCCCCCCATGCTCCCTGGGGCTGTGTGTGCTGAGGCAGTGTGCACTGTCAGGCTGGTGAGTGGGTGCCAGCCCCCAAACTCTCCCACAGCCTCCCGGGGATCCCTTAGCCCTGCCTCTCAGGCTGTGGTGGGGGCAGGGAGAAGGGATCCTGGGGTGGGGCTGGAGCACACTGCACCCCAACCCCTGGGGATGCACTTCACCGCTCCGCGGCCGGCAGCAGCCAGCCTGTGTTTTTCCTCTGAAACCTGCATTTTATGGCAAACTTCAAAACAAACGGACAAAAATAAATAAAAAAACCCCAACCAACCAAACCCCCTTCACTGACCAGCCCATTTTAAAATTCAGAACTGCACGTTTCATTTGACTAGTTTCCCAGCCCTGGTGCCTGATGTGCTAATGATCCTCAGGACAGGCACACCTGGGCATTTTCCAGCCAGCATGACTCCCCCTAGGGGTGCAGAGCCCAGTTCTCAGGTTAGATGGTAGGTCAGTACAAAGCCTTCTCACGACTGCCACAGCCATCAAAGGAGTTCATGATGTGCTGTACGGACTCCTGGGCTCCTAAGGGGGCACCCATGTCCCATCAATAGCACCACCGCAGTTAGCAAACCGGGGAGCAGTAGAGTTTTCCCACAGTGCAACACATTCACGGGGCTAGAGTGTCAACGCTAGGGGCGGGGGCGCTAGGCCCTCGGGGGTAGGATTACTTTGACTCGGATCTGTGCACTGCAGTGTGGATGCCAGAGCCTTAGATTTGAGCATGGATTAGAAAATCCATAAGCCAGGGTTAAAATGCAGTGTAGACGCTCAAGCCCAGGGTTCCCTGACACAGGTCAGCTGACTTGACTCCCACTAACTCTAGGCTTACACTGCTGTGTAGACATGCCTCCTCATCTTCCCTAATGGCTAGCCCACGCTTTCAGAAATATTGATATAGGTATATCTACCTCTCTAGTATAGAGACCATCTCAAATGATCATGCCTGTGCTGGATCAAGCGAAGCCTGCTGTGATATTGACCTCCCAGTGAAGTGCGTTGAGCCCAGCTGATGAAAAGCACTATACAAGAGCTAGGCGCTAGTATTGATTTTATGATATGACACTTATTTCATCTGGTCATCTCTAGAAGCAGCATTGAAAACATGAGCCCTAGATCGACAGCGTGAACAAGACAGGTTCGAGATAGTGCCGTGCTGGCGCCTCCAAACAACTCGACATGACACCATGGGTAAAATGACAGCAGCTGCCCGACTGCTTTCAACCCTAGCCCGTCCTCCAGGGGGGGAAATGTACCAGTGGTGGGAAAGTTTAGGATGAAAAGGCAAGTGGGAGGAAGGCTGGGTCAGCGGTCAGGGGATTAAACTCAGACTGAGGAGAGCTGGGATCAGTTCTCTGCCGTTCTACAGCCTTCCTCTGTGACCTTGGGCAAGTCACTTAGTGTATGGCTACACAGCCAAAAAAACCTCCCAAAACCCAGAGCCTGGGTCAACTGATTCGGGCTTGTGGGGCTCGCATGGGGGGGTAAAAATAGCAGTGTAGAGATAGTCCCTAGGCAGACCGTGGGCCAAATCTGGACCACCATACGCTTTTGAATGGACTGTATATTATTGTTTTTATTTTTGTATTGTTTTCTCTGGAGTCCAGCCCTTGGCTGTACATTGACCAAGAAATGTGGACCTCGACAAACAATAATTGCTTACCCCTGGGCGAATGTTCCTGCCGGGTTTCAGAGCTCAGTCTCCAGCCGGAGCAGGAATGTCGGCACTGCTAGTCAGTTGAGCCGGGCTCTGAGACGTGCTGCTTTGGGGTTGTTGTTTTTTTGCAGCATAGATGTACCCAAAGTCTCTCTATGCCTGAAAGCCCTGCCCTACGACGCAGGGGGTGGTGAGGATAAAGACACTGAAGCTGAGGTGTTCAGTGATTCTGGCAGTGTAGACAAGGAAGCAGAGGTTTTCCTTCCACAGCAGAGTTGAGGCATGTTGGGGATGGGGACAAGCCTATGCAGCTGTTTTCCCTGGACTCTCTTTGCTAGAGGCCTTCAGGCCTGTCAATAGGTGTTGGGTTCAAATCCCGACTAGGCCTGATACAGCATTTAAATTCTATTGCTCCTTTGATTTAACCCCTTCTAGTTTCCTCATTTTGACCCTCTGATCTGCACCGGTTAGGGTGACCAGATGTCCCAATTTTATAGGAATAGTCCCGATTTTTGGCTCTTTTTCTTATATAGGCTCCTATTACCTCCCACCCCCGTCCCGATTTTTCACACTTGCTGTCTGGTCACCCTAGCACCGGTTCCTGTTTGTTCATTCCTCCCCACCCCATACTCAGTTGAGTTCTGTGCCCCCCCCCTTCTGTAGCTTCAGTGGGCCCCACCCACCATTCCTAGTCACCAGGTCGGCTGGTACTTGCCACTCACACTAGTGGCTTTGTGGCCTGGTCGGTCCACTAGAAGCCCACAGAGGCTGCTAAACAGCGCTGGAGGTTTGGCCGGCATCCCGTGACTTGGGCTGAGCACGGGCGAGACAAAAGGGCCTGGCGCTCACAAACCACCCAGCTCCCCTTCCACAACTGACTTTAAAGCCAACTCTGATTTCTGTGGAAATAGGCCAGCATAGCAGAGCCAACCCCCTGGTTAAATTGTAGCTGGCACGTGTCCGTCTGAGTGTCGCGCAGTTAGCGGCTCATGCCAGGACGGCTCGTTGTTCCAAGGTATAAAAATAACTCAGCCCTGCTCCCCTCTGCGAGTTCCCGTCTCCTGGGTCTTTGTCTTTCCTGGATGAGTCACGCCGCAGCTCCTCTCACCTGTTTGCTAGGCCTCCGCTCCCCCATTGTTTGCTGTGTGAAACCCTGGGCCCTGCAACAGCTGTTCTCAGCTGTCTCCTGTTCATGGAGCTCACGTACAGGAGCACGGGGAGCCCCGTCTTTATTGCCTCTCTCGTCCACCTGAGACAACAGATGCCGTTTTCACACGACAGAACGAGCGGGGGAGCGGGGCATGGGGCTGCTGGAGGAGGTAGGTTGGTGGGAGACCAACTCTCCCATTCTCGGGCGGGGGTGGTGAATCAGCAAAGCTGTGCAGAGGGCGGATTCTTGAAAACAGGGCCAGTGCAAGAGGCTTGTGTGGGATGCTGGCTCATCCTTCCCAGCATCCTTTGCCTTCTCCCGAAGAACTTGGCCTCATGTTTTAACTGGCATTTCTACTGGTAATTTTCATTGGCTGCCGGTAATTACCAAGGATCCAGCGCTGCATAACTAGTGAGTGGTGTGGGAGCCGGTTGTCTAGAAATAGGGGAGATTTTCAGATGCCCGCTAAACCTCTCCCTTAAAACTCACATAGAGATACGTGAATAATTAGCAAGGCCAATTTTCCTCAGTAACTTTCCACAGCTCGGCTTGTCCCCCATCCCCATTCACCTATCGGCCTTTAATGGAGGACGTTCATGTGTCCAGGCGTCTCTTGGTAAGTGAGAAATATACGGGGCCACATGCTCAGCTGGTGTAAACTGGCATCACGCCACTGGCTTCAGTGAGTCTGTTGACAGGGGCTCTGGCGCGTTGTTGGGTGAATTAATATGATGTTATGGTTACACATTTCATCCAAGTGTATCCCGCACACGTTATGGCTTTGATGCACCATATATCTTGTCAACTAGCGCATGGGCTACGGGTTAGAATTGGAGACCAGGGTTCCATTCCTGACTCGGCCACTGACCCGCTGTGTCATTTCTGAGCTCAGCCTTTCTCTATCTTGTCTGTTTCGACTGTGAGGTCTTTGGGGCATGGACTGTCTCGTGATGTGTATGTACAGCTCCTAGCACAGCGGGGCACTGATCTCAGCTGGAGGCCTCTAAGCACTACCCTCATATAAATACTATGTTTTACAATCTGTTTGTCTAGCTAGCTAATGTATATGCTCATTTATCATAGAATCATAGGACTGGAAGGGACCTTGAGAGGTCATCTAGTCCAGTCCCCTGCACTCATGGCAGGGCTAAGTATTATCTAGACCATTCCTTTATTTATGCCTTTGTTCTATGCATAGCTCACTGAGCCGCCCACTGAAAAGCAGCTACCTCTGGGGTGGATCGTATAAGCTGTTTAATAGCACAGCGCAATGGATATGCAACTGTTTAGGACAAGAACAACATTTCACACCTGTCAATGAGTGAAGCCTCCCGTTAGCTTGTTGAACAAAGTAAGTATCATTAGTCTCATTATAGAGATGGGGAAACTGAGGCATGGGAAGACGTGACTTTTGCCCATGATCACACATCAGTGGTGCAGTCAAGAGTGGGACTCAGCTCTCCTGGGAGTTAACCAAACACCTCCACCCCGGCTGCTGACTTCCCATGGTAGGAACAGTCAGCGCACTGGCTTGACTGACCAGGGTTTTTCCATTGAGTCTGACTCCCATTGGCAGATGTATCTTGGCACCTTTCGGAGCTATCAGGTCTCCAGCCCTCGCATAATCCCAACTGAATCCAACTCTCCGGCCTAACCTGGACCTGTGGCAGGGGAGACCTTTCGGCAGTATTTCTACGCTACAGCTGGAAGTGTGATTTCCAGCTCGCATAGCCATACAGGCGCTAGCTTGAATCAAGCCAGGGCGCTAAAAATAGCACCGTGGCTGCGGCATGGGCGGTGGCTCAGGCTAGTTGCCTAAATATCATCCCAGCCCAGATCCTTGTGTGGGCGGCTAGCCTGTGCCATGGTGACCACATGCGAGCTTGACCAGCACTAGCATGTGTCCGTCCACCCAAGCTGGGAATTACACCTCCCAGCTGCCGTGTAGATGTACCGGGGGAGAGGCCTGTAGCCCTTTATAGACAGAGTACTCTGCATCATAGCAAAGACCCCAATGCAGGCTCTTAGAGGCTTGTTTGTTCCTTCAAATCATCACTCTGGCTCCCCAGGTCCCCACCAAGCCCCACTGAACTCAGTGGAGTTCCCAGTGTAGCACACCAGTCAAAGCTATGCTGGGGGGAGGGATAGCTCAGTGGTTTAAGCATTGGTCTGCTTAAACTCAGGGTTGTGAGTTCAATTCTTGAGGGGGTCACTTAGGGATCTGGGGCAAAATCAGTACTTGGTCCTGCTAGTGAAGGCAGGGGGCAGACTCAATGACCTATCAGGGTCCCTTCCAGCTCTATGAGATAGGTAGATCTCCATATATTATCATCCCATGTACAGCCAGTAACTGTGATGCTGGCTTGTGAGCCACTCTGAGTATTATTGTTTCTTACTCTTAATATTTCTCCCCAGTCAGATTGTTTAGACTGCAGCTCCCTGCATTCGTTAGCCAGCGCTGCGACTCAGTTTAATTACTTTGCTACTGTCTTTCTGCATTTTTATTATAATTATTATTAATTATTACACTCTTCTCCCATTCCCACTGTGCAGTCTCTGGTCAGAAGAGGACAACACACAGAGACCTGCTTGTTACAGTGATTTATTGGTTGAGTTCATGAGCAGTATTTAAAATACGGCCATATTTCAAACACACCCGTATTCTCCCCGCCACACACACAGACACCCACCTGTCACCGTGCAGCAGACACCCATACCCCCCTGACCATATGCACACCAACACATACTCGCTAATCACACGTGTGCACGCACACACACACGCACACACACACACACACTCTTTTCTCTCTCATCATGAAGACACACAAACATACAGCCAACCCTCTATCCATATTTGCACATACAGATTCACAGACATGCAGTACAAACTATGCATACACACACAGAGACATGCCCATTTGCTATGTGGGTGTGCACACACACACACCCTCTAACCAGGCACACAAGCAGCAAAACATTCTAAACACACACACCCACCCTCTGAACACACACACATATTGACACACCTTCTAACCATGCACACAAGCATACACACAGCAAAACATTCTAAACACACACACCTGCTGATCACACACACACACACACTGATACATCATCTGTGTACACAAACATCACTCTCTCTCTCTCTCTCTCTCTCACACACACACACACACACACACACAGATACACAAACACCTCCCCCCTCTGATCACACACTCAGACTGACACACCTTCTACGTATACATAAGAACATAAGAACATACATACTGGGTCAGACCAAAGGTCCATCCAGCCCAGTATCCTGTCTACCGACAGTGGCCAATGCCAGGTGCCCCAGAGGGAGTGAACCTAACAAGTATGATCAAGTGATCTCTCTCCTACCATCCATCTCCACCCTCTGACAGACAGAGGCTAGGGACACCATTCCTTACCCATCCTGACTAATAGCCATTAGTGGACTTAACCTCCATGAATTTATCCAGTTCTCTTTTAAACCCTGTTATAATCCTAGCCTTCACAACCTCCTCAGGCAAGGAGTTCCACAGGTTGACTGTGTGCTGTGTGAAGAAGAACTTCCTTTTATTTGTTTTAAACCTGCTGCCCATTAATTTCATTTGGTGGACCCTAGTTCTTATATTATGGAAACAAGTAAATAACTTTTCCTTATTCACTTTCTCCACACCACTCATGATTTTATATACCTCTATCATATCCCCCCTTAGTGTCCTCTTTTCCAAGCTGAAAAGTCCTAGCCTCTTTAATCTCTCCTCATATGTGACCCGTTCCAAACCTCTAATCATTTTAGTTGCCCTTCTCTGAACCTTTTCTAATGCCAGTATATCTTTTTTGAGATGAGGAGACCATGAGGAGGCAGTATTCAAGATGTGAGCATACCATGGATTTATATAAGGGCAATAAGATATTCTCTGTCTTATTCTCTATCCCTTTTTGAATAATTCCTAACATCCTGTTTGCTTTTTTGACTGCCGCAGCACACTGCGTGGACGTCTTCAGAGAACTATCCATGATGACTCCAAGATCTCTTTCCTGATTAGTTGTAGCTAAATTAGCCCCCATCATATTGTATGTACAGTTGGAGTTATTTTTTCCCATGTGCATTACTTTACATTTATCCACATTAAATTTCATTTGCCATTTTGTTGCCCAATCACTTAGTTTTGTGAGATCTTTTTGAAGTTCTTCACAGTCTGCTTTGGTCTTAACTATCTTGAGCAGTTTAGTATCATCTGCAAACTTTGCCACCTCACTTTTTACCCCTTTCTCCAGATTATTTATGAATAAGTTGACTAGGATTGGTCCTAGGACTGACCCTTGGGGAACACCACTAGTTACCCCTCTCCATTCTGA
Source organism: Terrapene triunguis (assembly GCF_002925995.2). Lineage (NCBI taxonomy): Eukaryota > Metazoa > Chordata > Testudines > Emydidae > Terrapene > Terrapene triunguis. The sequence goes on from NW_020665302.1 coordinate 4,393,358, forward strand.
AAATTTACCATTTATTCCTACCCTTTGTTCCCTGTCTTTTAACCAGTTCTCAATCCATGAAAGGATCTTCCCTCTTATCCCATGACACTCTACCCATGCACACAAACGCAGACACATTCTAAACACACAGACACATACAGAGCCAACCCCTCTACCCAGGCATGGTCCCCACCCCCACCCCAGTTGAATAACTTGCACTCCAGGTTTGGCTCACTCCGGTTAAGCTGCAATGCATCCCTAGCCTGTTTAAGCAAAGGCCACACCTCAAGGAGACGTCAAGGTGCTGCCGAGAATGGCCTATTTTCTAGGAGTCCTGCCTATATCAGGATTCCAGGGGGCCAGTCGGCTTGTCCTGTGGTGGGGAGCACAGTCGATTCCTGGTAGCGGGGCTGGCTGGCACCTGACATGCTCACTGGCTGGGGGACAAACCCTGCCCCTCTTTCAGCCTGTGGCGTTCTCCCTGGCGCTTTGGTTGGCTGCAACTCCTATGCCCCTGGGCGATATTGTGCCAGGCTGTGACAGTCGACCACACTGCTGCTTGAGCAGCCTCTTTCTGCTTGGTTACTCCCGTGGGCCCAATCCTGAAAGGTGTGAGCTCCTTCAACTCCCACTGAAATCAAGGGGCCAGATCCTGAGTCCTGACGCCCATCGGAGTTTGCTGAGCCCCTTTGGGTTTGGCCGCTTAGTACTTCAGGGCCCTCTGCACTAGGCATGTTTGGGCCCAGTGAGAGGATTTGTTTGGGGGCATTGGCTATTTAATAAAGTACTTGTGGTAGCACTGGTCCCGTGGCAAACTCCCACCCATTATAACCCCCTCTTTCCATATGGCTACCTCTCTGCAGCAAACTCACTTGCCTATATTAACTGGTATGTTCCACCTAAAGGGCACAGCCAGGTTGGGTCCCATTGTGCAAGGCACTGTACGAACCTATAATAAACAACAACCCAATGAGTCATGTCACAATTCCTCTCTCGGTCAGCGCCATGTCCCCGCCCCTCTCCCGGCAGCAGAGCGTATCCAACGCCTGTCCCCTTTGCAGAACAAAAATATCACTGGGGCGGGGAGGCTTGGGGGGCGAGTGCCATGGCAGTTGGAGGGGGGCAGGTCTGGGGTCAGCCATGGCGGCAAAGAATGATGGTTCTGGCAAACTTCTCATCCCAGCACTTTTAGTCCCTCTTGTCTTTCCCCTTTCTCTGTCTTTCCTCCACTTTCCCTTCTTCAGTTTTTCTCAGCAGCGGGGTTCCCCCATTTTCCTAGCATATTTCATATACTCATTTCCCCCATCCCCCAGCACATTTTTCTTTTCTTTTCTGATTTGGCCCTTCTCTACTTTGTCTCTGCTGGTTGCTCTCACCCATAGTCTCCTTTCACCATGATCTTTCCTCTCCCTCCTTTGTTCCCTTCATTTCCCCCTCTGCTACGAGCCATATGCCCAGATTGTACATTTGGGTCAATCTACTGAAGACATTGAGCTTCAGTGAAGCTAGACCTGTTTACAACAGTTGAGGACCTGGCCCACAGCTCCAAACCCTACTTTGGTACCTCAAAGACCTTTTATACAGTTACCCCTTTTGACCCAAGCAATTAACCAAAATCCAGGGTCCTGCGGATTGTGTCTGTTAGGAGGGGAAATTGATGACGAGTCAGCTATTTCTTTGATGCAATCCTATTTAGAGAATGTACAAAGTTCTGTTTCCTTGAACACCGGAGGAATCAAACAACAGGAGATAGTTTCTTTGCTCGAGTTCCAGGCCTCTTTTAGCCAGCACACTGCCCAAAAGTTCTCTCCCTTAGCTTTTTCCCAGTGTCACACAGCCAGTGCTTCTTTGGCCGTGTCTGAAACTTCCTGGATGCCTTCTCTTTCTCTTCCTGTAGGGTTTCTGCCCCTCTGTTCCTCACACCCACATGCATTTGTCTGCGAAGGACTGTTGTACCAGCCATAGTGACCACAGGTGATGGTGTTGCACCAGGCATCATATAGCAAAGTTCCCAGCTCTGGCTCTTTATTGACAAACAAGCCTACACAAAACAATACCCAGTGAAACCCTCCACTCACATGTGCCTTTGCTTTGGGCGGTGATGTGCTTGCATTTTGGGTAGATACTTCTATTGTTTCCGCTGCCTGGTTCCATAAAGGAGCTTAATTGCTTCTTGCAACTGTCTTGAGAGAAGGGGAGTGGTTAAATCCAGCCCGTAACAACACCTTCTCCATCTCTCCCATATACTCGCCCCGTGTGCCTCAGTGCATGGCTCTTGCAGAATATGGGTGATAAGGTGTCTCCAAAAGGGCAGTGGGCGACAGAGTGAATCCACAGGTGCCACACTCCAGATGCAGGCTAGTTAACAACAGCAGTTTGCATGACCTGATATCCTCCACCCCTAAAGGAGTTTTTGGTGGGGCTGCATGCATGTAATTGTGAAGTGCATTTAGTGGTCAGTGAGGATGATATTGAAGCTGCTAAGTGCTTAGATACTACAGTGCACACACTCTAGGCACGATAGGAAATCTAAGATAGATACTAGCTAGAATAGTTAATCTACCATTATTGTTTTATGCTGCTGTTGTTATGACTGTCCCTCTGCATTAGTGCAAGTAGAGAGAGGACAGATGGGCTTGTATCTAAGGCACTGGACTCGGAATACCTGGAAGCTATATTTGTCTCTGCCACGGACTTCCTATGTGACTCTGGTCATGCCGCTTACCCTCTTTCTGTCAGCGTTTCCATCTGCAAAAAGGGGATCATAATATTTCCGTTGTCTGTCTTGCCTATTTTGATTGTAAGGTTTCCAGGGCAGGAATGTCACGGTGGATTCTCCATCACTCACGGTCTTTATGTCAAGGCTGGGTGTCTTTCTAAAAGAGAGGCTGCAGAACAGAACTTATGGGCTTGATGGGAAAAAAAATCAGGTGGGGTTCTCTGGCCTGTATTAAACAGGAGGTCAGACTAGATGGTCTTCATCATCCTCCTGGCCTTGAAATCTATGACTCTCTTGTTATGTTTATGTGCAGCGCCTCGCACAATGGAGGCCTCAGTCTCAGTCAGCGCCTCCAGGCAGTAATAATACAAATAATGAACAGCAACAACAGCTGTAGATTTCACGCAGTTGGCCCTGAATGATGAGAGAGCTGCTGTCAGATCTGGAGGTGAAAGATCACAAGAGGTAGCTGTCCAGGACAGACCTCTCAGAGCTGATTGACAAGAGGAGCAATCTACTACGTTTTCTTTTTTTGAACGATGCTGATTTTGTTGGGGGCCTCATTTGCAACCCACACTAAAGGATCTTTCCTACTTTATGTCCTTTCTTTTTCCCCCTGATAAATTTTACTGGTCAGGCAACCCCAGGAGATGTTTTCCGGAGGATGGAACCCTATAAATCAAAACCCTGCTGCTCCATGATGGGCAATATCTTATGTAAAAAGGTGTTTCCACGGAGCGCCAAAGGCTGGAGAATCCTATTACAAGGCCTGCCATTAATTATAAGAAGTCAACTCAACTTACTCCAGCAATTTTTTATCTTAAGTCCGAAAACTGGTTATTTTCTACCTTCCACAATCCTTCCCCTTCCAAAAAAAGCAGAAAATAACATAAATGTTTCAGAACAAATGTAAAAAGTTTCTCTTAAAAACGATGTTGCAAACTCTCATCTGGATCAGCGGACAGTATGGGTTTACTTTTTATTGGGTAGGATCCTACACATCAGGTCGTTAGCACTTTTAATTGCTAGCAGTGGAATGATGTCATAACAGTGAGGCTCATTTGAAATTTTCAAAGGCCTTTGCTTCCAAGAGACATAATGGGGCCATGCCTAAAAAACTGTATCACTCAGAAGACCCAGAGTCTAGCCTCAGTTCTGTCACTACTGTGTTGTATGACTTGGGCAATTCATTTCACCATGCTGTTTCTCCTCCTACTCTTGGGTATTCAATTTGCAAGCTCTTCAGGGCAGGAAGTGTCTCTTATGATCTGGAACAATGGGCCCTGATCTCAACCCGTGTTGCTAGATTCTGCTATAATGTTTCCCATTGAAATCACACACCTATTTAAAGTTAAACTCATAGAATCATAGACTATTAGGGTTGGAAGGGACCTCAGGAGGTCATCTAGTCCAACCCCCTGCTCAAAGCAGGACCAATCCCCAACTAAATCATCCCAGCCAGGGCTTTGTCAAGCCTGACCTTAAAAATCTCTAAGGAAGGAGATTCCACCACCTCCTTAGGTAACCCATTCCAGTGCTTCACCACCCTCCTAGTGAAAAAGTTTTTCCTAATATCCAACCTAAACCTTCCCCAGTGCAACTTGAGACCATTACTCCTTGTTCTGTCATCAGGTACCACTGAGAACAGTCTAGATCCATCCTCTTTGGAACCCCCTTTCAGGTAGTTGAAAGCAGCTATCAAATCCCCCCTCATTCTTCTCTTCTGCAGACTAAACAATTCCAGTTCCCTCAGCCTCTCCTCATAAGTCATGTGCTCCAGCCCCCTAATCATTTTTGTTGCCCTCCGCTGGACTCTTTCCAATTTTTCCTTCTTGTAGTGTGGGGCCCAAAACTGGACACAGTACTCCAGATGAGGCCTCACCAATGCCGAATAGAGGAGGATGATCACGTCCCTCGATCTGCTGGCAATGCCCCTGCTTATACAGCCCAAAATGCCGTTAGCCTTCTTGGCAGCAAGGGCACACTGTTGACTCATATCCAGCTTCTCGTCCACTGTAACCCCTAGGTCCTTTTCTGCAGAAGTGTTTGTAGGATGGGGCACAATGCTCTATTCTGCAGCTGGGGAAACTGACACGGAGAGGTCAAGTGATTTGCCCAAAGTCATCCGCCAATCCAACAGCAATTCTGTGCTTAGAACCAAGGAGACTTGACGCCCACTCAGGGACATGCGCAAGGGGAGGCAAGCCCGGGCCCGCCCCTCAGCCCCCAATTAGTTAGGGCAAAGAACTCCTCTGGCCCTGGGCTGGGGCGGGAGATGACAGCTTCTCCAGCCCTGGGGCTGCAGGGGGAGATCCAGCTCCTCTGGCTGCTGGGGTGAGAGCAACCTCCACCGGCCCCGGGACCACAGCGGGGAGGGCAGCTACTCCAGCTGTTGGGGGACAGCCAGCTCCTCCGCCACGGGGGGCACAGAAAGTGCCCCTCCAAAAGCAGCCAAATTTTTATTCCTGTGCACACCCCTGCTCCCACTCATCTACTCTAACCACTAGTCCGCACCCTCGCTTCAGAAACTGACATCAGCATTATTGATTGGCAGTGCGTTTTCAAGGATCCTCTGACAAGGTACCCAGAGCCCTTCAGGATGGGCTGCAAACTGCGCTGGAAGGCTTGGCACACATTCCAGTTGAAGCCAAAATGGAATTGAGGGTGTTTGGCCCCTCGCTAGATCAGGCCCTATATTAATTATTATTGTTGTTGTTGTGCCACAGTGCCATATTTGGGACAGATTCTGTAGGTTCTGGTTGCGGCACACGCACAGAGAAGTTAGATAAAACATAAGCGCTCTTGCTGGAAATCTGCAGCAGAATGCTACTTTATTTCTTAGCCTGCGGGACAAGAACCCCGAAACAGAGGCAGCCCAGCAGGCTATGCGGTAAAAAATAGAGACACTCTCCTCACCCCACTTTACCCTGGCTGCAAACTGACCGCTGCTAATGCTGGGCCAGATCACATGTTCCCCTGCAGAGCTTCTTGCCTGCAAGCAGGACCAGGAAACCCCCTGAGAATTTAAAGTGATAGATCACAATTTTAACAGAGTTCTCAGTACATCACACTGTATCAACCGGAAATGCAGTGGTACGTGCAACCCCCATGCTCTGGGTGTCCCTAGGCCTCTGACTGCCAGAAGCTGGGACTGGATGACACGGGATGGATCACTCTCTAACTACCCTGTTCTGGTCATTCCCTCTGCAGCATCTGGCACCGGCCACTGTCGGAAGACAGGATACTGGGCTAGATGGACCATTGGTCTGACCCAATATGACCGCTTTTATGGTGTGAAACATGGCTGCCACTGCCTGCGGTTTTCCATGTAGGGCTAGTAGGACTGGGGGGGTCTGAAACGATCCATTCCTCCCCTTTCTCTGACATGACGGCAAAGCCCCTGGTCGCGATCTGAGGCCAACCAAGGATGCTAAGCCAAAAAGCTGCGGTGCAGCCTATCTGAGTTACTACAGCGAATTCTTTCCCAGGTGTCTGGCTAAGCACGGCCTTATGTGCGTTCATGAACTGGAGCCCGACTGACTGTCTAGCCGGAGTATGGGTTGGGCAAGGGAAAGGCGTGAGGCTGGAGATGGGGACTGCGACAGAGGAGCAAATAAGCAGCCCCAGTAATTGCAATGAAGCTGGTGCCAATTTCCCATTTTGCTTAAAAATCACCTGACATCGGGGCGCTCAGCTTGGTTCCTTAGAATAAAAATAAATAAATAATTTTTAAAAAACGACAAAATAAAAACCTGAGGTTCTGTCCCCAGCTAATAACCCTGGCTGGGACCTTGCTCGTCTGCTTTATAATCACCATATGAGGGCTCTGAAAAAGTTATTTAACAGCTTCTTAAACTTGCCTCAGTCCCCTTATAAAAATTCCTGTTACCTGAGTAATACAAACAACATGAAAAAAGGGAACGGGCTCGATTTAACCCTGAGGCAGGATCGGTGCCGTCCAATGAGTCAGAGCCTCAGCGGGTATAAATTGGTGTAGCTCCAGAGATGTCAATAGAGCAGTGGTTCCCAAACTGGAGTTCGTGAACCCCTGGGGGTTCGTGAAATGTTACAGCGGGTTCTTGGGGGAAAATTTCCTAATGGCGGACAGAGCTGTCCCTAGGGACCCCAAAGGGCCAGCAGCCCAGCGCCCCTGGACTTCCAAGAGCTGAGCAGATCAAAGCAAGCATCTCTATCACACTGAGGAGATTTAAACGTCAAGACTCCTTATAAGAAATGGAAAGGGAGGTGGATATTTCTTTTACTGTTTTTAAAATTAAATAGGCAGCTAGTGTTCTTCATAGTCATTTTAAAAACAATAAGTTTAAGCTTTGTTGTAACATGCGTTGTTTGCCTGAACTGCTCAAGACCTAAATGCTTGCGTAGGAGGAACATTTTGAGTTGGCTTCTTAAATACCTTCATACTGTTTCACATCTGATACTCCTTGATGAAACATAGGAGCCTTGTCTTATAAACAGGCGTATTCAAAGTGATACAAGCTACGAAAGTGCGATCTTGGAAGAGTGTAGCGGTTTTCATAATGTAATAAAATACTGTAATGATGAATAATAATTAATAATAAAGCGTGTGTAATCACCTTTCATTAAAAAAAATTATATTTCCAAGCTCACTGCTTTTATAATTTATACTCAGGTAAAGGAGAAAAATCCCTGGAAATATCCGTTTTTAGGAGGGGGTTCACGAGACTTGACATTTGAGTGAAAGGGGTTCACGGGTTGTTAAAGTTTGGGAATCACTGCAATAGAGTGCTGCAGACACACTAGCTGAGGAGCTGGTTCTACTGTGTTTATCCTGCTAGCGAGCGTGGCTTGCCTGCCTGGCATGGACTGCTGAGGCGGGTGTGTGGGTTGGGTACCCGGTTGCTATGCCACGGTATAGGAGTCAGCAGCACCGAGCCTTATTCAGGTGTAAGGCCATAGTAACACTAGCATAAAACTGGGGGTAACACAACAGGAAATTAGGCCACTGGGTTCTACTCTCAGGTCTCCTACTGACCCACCCAATTGCATCGCAATCTTGTGCCTCAGTTTCCCCACCTGTAAAATGGGGATAAAGCCACTCAACCACCTGAGGCTCTAGAATAGACAGGTGCTGCCTAAAAGCAAAGCATTAGCCAAACTAGGAGTGAGAACACAAGTTCATTCCTCAGGAATCCCGTAGGTTTCAGTTCATCATTAGAATGGCTCATTTACAATGATAGGTAACCCAGTTGTTAAAAATCTTTAATGGTCTAGGAAGGATAAATTCCATCACTTGGCTGAACAGAGAAAATATGCAGAGAAGTGACTGGGTTTTCATAAATCACTAGTGCATGGTGGTACAATCGAGTTAGGACTTAAAATTCAGGTCAGGAGATAGGTATTCTCATAATCCACCAAGGGAAGGTAATTTATTCTGTTTATATCTTTTTACTGCAAGCCAAGGGGAAAAAAAACTCCACAATGATTTTGCATTTTAAATATTAGTTCAGAGCTGCAGCCTTCCTTGGACTTTCTTTATTTATATCTCTGGGAGGAAAAAAAAAAAAAGGCCAGAATCTTTAGCTGTTTGGCAGCAGGGCTGCGTGAGTGATACGGGCTGGAATCGATATAGTTTAACTGCCACATCTTATTAAGAATTACAGCTCTGTGCAAGGCAGGATAAATAAAATGCACAGATTCTGGGCTTTAAAGGATTGTACCTAGGCCAGCTGTCTTAGAACTGTCCCTGTTTTGTTAAAGACGTGGCCCCTTGCTTTGCAGGCCTCTGAAGTCATCTGACAGATGAGAGGGGGAAATGGGAGGATGAAAGTAAAGAGGGAGGTGGGGAGGTATATGGGTGGGGTGGGTGGAGCGATAGATAAATAATAATGAAAGAGCAGAAAGAAAGAAAGAAAGAACGGCCATACTGGGTCAGCCCAAAGGTCCATCTAGCCCAGTATCCTGTCTTCCGACAGTAGCCAATGCCAGGTGCCCCAGAGGGAATGAACAGAACAGGGAATCATCAAGCGATCCATCCCGTTGCACATTCCCAGCTTCTGGCAAACAGAGACTAGAGACACCATTCCTGCCCAGGACCGGCTCCAGGGT
>NW_020665302.1:4402242-4408801 GCF_002925995.2 Terrapene triunguis
CGATCGCGAACTGCGGCGGCAATTCGGCGGGAGGTCCTTCGCTCCGAGCAGGAGTGAGGGACCGTCCACCGAATTGCCGCCGAATAGCTGGATGTGCCGCCCCTCTCCGGAGTGGCCGCCCCAAGCACCTGCTTGGCAAGCTGGTGCCTGGAGCCGGCCCTGTCCCTACCCATCCTGGCTAATAGCCATTGATGGACCAAAACTAAACTGGATGACGACAGCCATAATCAGATGCCTGGTTTGTGCCCTGACGCGCCAGCTCCAGAATAGTGTGGATGGGAAATGGTGACCCTGGCTCTGCATTGCAGCAAAGCTCAGGTCTCCCCTCCTTGATCTGGGGGCCTCTTTTCAGGTCAGGATGGGGGACTCCGGAGAGTCTTCTGGGCCCTGCTGAGCCGAGGAGACTTTCCACTGATTTCAGTGGGCACTGGGTCAGGCCCTAAGGGAAGTCACCAGTGTGGGGTTCCTGTGAGAAAGTCAGCCCATCATACTGCGGGAAGAAGGTCCCAGAGAAGCCATGGCCTTCCTGGGGTAGCTCGCAGCCATTCTCTCACAGTGGTCTGCAGTCGCCATGTTGGGCCCAGGCTAGGAGCCAGACAAGCTGGGTGAGGCTGTATCTTTTACTGGACCAACTGCTGTTGGTGAGAGATGCGGGCCCAAGAAAAGGTCACCTCACCCAGCGGGTGCCTCGATTATCTCACAGTGGCAGGGGCTAGTTCCGGAGTGAGGGGCAGCTGGGCTGCCCTGAAGAGAAGGAACCTTTAACAGCACTGGCTACGCAAGAACCACACGCCCTCAAACGTTGGGCAAGGGAGGGTCAGGGATGGTTGCTGGCTACTGCAAGTTAGCTACACAGGAACACAAGGCCTTCTGCCCCAACTGCCTCATCACCGCCTTCCCTGCCTGTACCCCAGACCAACGAGCAGAGCACACCACCAGCACCACTCGCTTTCTCCAGCAATGACGGGGCTGCTGAATATACCCTCTTCCACCACACCCACAGAGCGGGAGCTGCACTTTCTTGTGGCAATCGCATGGCAGTATGGGCCATCACCAGCCCTGGGCTCCCTGCGGGGGGAGGTGTCCAACAGCAGAAACCCCTGCTCCAGCCCAGAGAAGGTATTTTTCACCCACGCTGAAAGGGAGCATGAGCCATGTAAAAACGTCTCAGTCTCTGCACCTTTTCCCCTGCCCCTTCTCCTTGGCAGAATGAGTTTAGCTCAGGGGGGTTAACAAACAACTGCAAGAAAGATCCAGGAACACCAACAAGCTAAGCGCTGGTTCTGGAGCTTTCACCTCTTGTTTCCCAGGTACCCTCATCTTCTCCCGCCATCTAGGGCACTTATTTCCAGAATTGTAAAGTAGCATCGAAAATAAAAGAGGGGTGTGTGTCTCTGGCTGTGTGTCTAGTTGTGCATCTGTGTCAGTTGCGTTTGTACATGCGTGTAAAGAAATTATGTGTATAAAACAATTGAATGCCATCCTTCAGCTAGTCATGCTGAGACACTGAGGGCTGTGTCTCTCTCTCTCACACACACACTTTTAAACTACAATATTTTAACAAAAATGATTACCTAGCTAGTTATAGTGATAGAGCTAAACTGTTAGCCTCAGCGCTAAGCAGTTACAGATCCCATAGCTAGTATTCTACTGATTCCGCCATTGCTGGGTGGGCTATAATGTGTACAATTCAGCCCTCTCTGAACGGGCTTTCTTCTTCTCTAGGGCTGCTGCGGCATGAGGAGGAGAGAAATGTGGCTGCCTAATTAAAATGGTCTCACTCCGTCTCTTTTCTCGGGCTATTGTGACAAGTGCGGCGCTCACTTGGTAAATCATTCCTATAGAGCTCCAATTTCTGGGTAGAGTTGGAGACTTGTTTGGGGGGGTGGTTCGCAGAGAAGATGACAAGCTAATCAAAACATCTATTATCACTCTTTGCCTGTGTTGTGTATGCATTGACCTCAAGCTAATATGAATCTCAAGAGGCAAAAACAAACTGAAAGCAGCTCCTCCTTGAATCTCACAGGAGCTCGATCCAAAGCCCACTGACGAAGCCAATGGAAGTCTTGACTTGGATGGGCTTGGGATCAGGCCTACAACCAGGCAGTTTGAAGAAAGCCTGGCAAACGTCTCCGAGGGAAGATGAATTGGCATTCGAGCCTGCAGGCTCATTGGAGTTCTCCTGACCCATAAGGATTTTAATGGGACTACAGAAATTGGGTACTTCCATGAGTAAGGGCTACTCAGCTGAGTCAGGCTTGCAGGATTAAACCCCTGATGTTATATACATTTCTTGCAGAATGCTGGAGGGGGGCTAGAATAACACTAAAGAATAAATACCTCTGACACTAGGCAGTGTAATTAAAGTATATTGTAAAGATGAATGATCTCCGCACTATATTTTAGTTGCACTGTCTCGTGCCAGAGTTTTCCCAACAATATCAAGAAGGCCTTACAAAAAGAAGTTAAAGCTATCATGGCACCATTTTTTAAACCACGGTTGCTATTTTCCTTTTCTTAAAAAAAGGGAGCAGGTGAATGAGGATTAGTTAACTAACAGGTTTTTTTTATTCACATTGAACAACATAAGCTAGTCACGCTGGCACCAGCTGAAAGAGGCCGTGGTGAAAGGAAACCCACAATGCTTTGGAAAAACAATTTCTTTTCTTTTTAAAAATTATTAGCCTTTTTTAAAAAAAATTCTTTCCTGTCACTCCCCTCCCATCCCCCTCTTAAAAATATAAAAATGTTGGAGCATTAGTTGACTAAAGCACAAGAAATAACCAGTAAACACAAAAACATACTTTATTTGTTTCTTCTTTATACAAAATAAAGAAACTAGAAGCAAAAACTATAATACATCCTTCAATCCGTGTAGCCTCCAATAAACGTTTGGGTTTGAAGTGGTGTTTGCCAGAGACATTCAGACTTGGATCGCTTTTTTATTGGTAGTTTTAGTTATATTTCTGCCCAGTGGAAAACAAAACAAACCCCCATGAAAGTCTCTCCAAACATTAAAGTCCTGCAGTCCTGGAAAGCTGAGCCAGAACTAACCACGAGGGGGCGCCTTGTCATCAGTGAAGGTTTTCTTTTGCAAGACACACCAATTCCCATTCCCACCTCCATCACCACAAAACCAACCTTCTAATAAAAAAAAGTGGATTATGAGGGGTTCCCCCCCCCATTTCCAGATTAAGATTAAAAAAGATGCAATTCTGGATGGAGCAAAAAGAAAGAAAGAAAGAAAAAGCCCCCCCCCCCAAAAGTATGAAGTTCAGTCATTCAGGAAATCTGTGATCCAGTCCAGTTCAGCTTTGGTCCAAGAGATGCTGCTTCAGATACTTGCAGAGGTTAGTCAGCACTGGCACGTCTCGGCCCCGTGCCTGCTAACACGTGGCGAGGAAGAAAGACACTGAGTGCGGGGAGCCCCAGCGGCCTGAGGTCCTGTTAGCTTGGGGCGTGGAGGGACTCCGGAGAATTTTGGCATCAGTGTCAGGCGGCCGGTTTTGGTTCCTGGTGTCTTAGCCGGGGCTGGGACGAGGAGGCGGGATCTGCCTGGGGCAGAGGGATCCGGGGGTCCCCAGCGCCCCCACGCCCCCCGCTGGCTGGGTCAGCCCTACCACACCGCTGCCTCGTTCAGCTCCTGGTTTGGATGCGAGAGGGGGCCGCTGTAGCCGCTGTTGCTGGACATGGAGAAAGGGGGGCTGGGGCCGCCGCTGAAGACCTCGCCGGGGATGGGGTGCAGCGAGCCGGTCAGGCCCGGCTCGGGGCTCGGGGTGTCGGGGTGCGAGATCATGTCGGTGTACCTTTGGTTTTCGGAGGAGTGGTGTCCGGGGAGCGGGGGCTCCAGGGGGCCCAGGGGCGTGGAGCCGGGCCCTGAGGTCGGAAGGTAGCTGGAGTCTGCCGGGGACTGGGCTTGCGAGGGAGGCCCGTGGGGGAAAAAATCGTAGTTCCCGCTTGGCCCGTAGTAGTCTCCTTGGTAATCTGGAGCAGGGGAGAGAGAGGAGGGTGAGGCGGGGCCGGGGCGCTCCGGAGCCTCCCCAGCCCAGCTGGAGCCAGCGCAGAGCCCGGGGGTTTCCCGGGACTGCCCGGAGCTAGCGGCCCCCAGGGACGGCTGCGAAGTGCCTGCGCGTAGGGACACAGCCCCGAGGGGCAGGCGGGCACCTCTCTACCCGCAGCCGGGACACAACACACCCACAAAGGCCTATTCACCCCGCTCCTTCGCCCGGACACGGGTGGATCCCCCGTCTGGCCCGTCGCTTTTGCTCCACCGCACAAGAGCAGCCCATGAAAGCGACTCTCCGGTGCAGCTCGGTGGTCGGCGGCTGCTTCTTTCACTGGCTCCCCCCCCCCCCCCCCCCCCAAGCCTCATGACCCCGATTGCCGGATTCGGTGATAAAAGCCAGGAAGGGGGTGGATCAAACGCGCTACTGGGGTCCCACCATTATCCGGCTCAATTGTCCAACGGGCGAGCAAGGTCTAGGATCAGAACCCGGGTCATTTTTTATCAGTGGCAGAGATGTTTCTCGGACACTTGCACGCTTTTTCGGAAGCCACCAAGGTGCAGAATAGCCCACGTCCATCATGTGCAAAATAACAGACTAAATAGATTCCTAACCGGGCACTAATGACTGTAACCGTTAATAAAACCAACGTCTTCCGCTAACCAGCTAGCGCGGAAATTCTTTCAGAGGGGCTAGAATGACAACGCGTCTAATCCATGGGCAAGGGGGTCAGGTTAACATTTTTAAAGGTTTAGCTTGAAATAAACAGGAGCGGGTGGGGAAAGATGGCGTATTTAATTCGATTAACCGCCTAAGTAACATCGCCCTTGATTGCGCGGTCATCCTGACAAGCAAACACCCCCGAACACCCCCCAAAACCGCAGCATCGCAGTGGGACTCTTTGAAAATAGCGGAAGTCTCGGGAAAGCCGCGAAATCTGGGACCTGATTAGAAACCGGCCGGGGGGGGGGGGGGGGGATCTGAACGCGCTGAATTTCTTTCCAACCCTAAAAACAAAATAGTCTCCATAATTGTCACTGCCCAAAATCCAGAAGAAGAACTAGAAAAGGTGTCACTGTCTATAGCGCTCTGTGAAAAAAAAATCGACACTCACAACTCCAGGGAGCTCTGTCTCTCTAGGATGAGGGGGGGGGGGGGGGGGGGGTGGGGGAAAGGGGGGGGGGGGGGGGGGGGGGGGAATCTCTTATTTAGCTGGCACAGAAGGAAAGAAAAGGAGGATTTTTCCCCCGCTCAGCAATGGCAGGGTTGCAAGTTCTAAGCCCCCGGCTCACGCAGCAACCAGGCCGGCTGGCACCCCCCATCCCAAGCTGCCTTCAGTGCCCCCACCCGCACCCCATCAGGCGCCGCTAGGGAGGGATCGGCCCCCGCGTGTGGTGAAGGGGCCGAATTTCGAGGGGCCGCATGGCCCGAGCGGGGAGGGGAAAGAGCCGGCAAGGGGGAGAAAACAACTAGCAAACACGCGGGCCCGGCCCCTGTGATAGTGACCTTCCATATGCTCCGGGAGCGCGGAGGTAATTGGAACAAATGCCGTCTGAAAGAGGTACAAAAGGGTGCAGCTGGAGCTTTGTTCCCGGGCACACACGCGGGGGGGCGGGGGGCTGAGTGGGAGCGGGGCTCTGTTCAGGCAGACAGCTTCATCACAATGGCCCTTTCTTACTTGCTGCAGGGGTGCAAACTTGGCCAAGGACCGGACGGAATCTCTAACAGGGGGATTAGAGGGGATCTCGACAAGCTGAGCTCGCATTCAGGGCGAGGGAGGGCGGGGTGTGTGTGCGGGGGGGGGGGGGAGCCCTTCAAACAGATGCCACAGGAAGGGTGGCAAAGTCATGGCAACCGGCCCTCACCTTCCCTCCTACCCGCTGCCTTGGCCAGTTGGGTCCTTAGCTCGTTGGTTTCTGGGCGAGAATGATCCGTGATCGGTATCTCCGGGCCAATGAGCAGCAGGGGAGGGAGGGAGAGAGGAAGAGAGAGACAGAGAGAGTGAGGGGTGGAAAGAAAGTGAACTAAAGATGGAGAAGGGTTGAAAGAAAGAAAGAAAGAAAGAAAGAAAGAAAGAAAGAAAGAAAGAAAGAAAGAAAGGTATGGAGGGATTAAAAGAAAGAAAGAAAGAAAGAAAGAAAGAAAGAAAGAAAGAAAGAAAGAAAAGAAGATGGGATGGAAAGAAAGAGAAAAGGATGGAGGGATGGAAAGAAGGAAAGAGGAAGGGATGGAGGAATGGAAAGAAAGAGAAAGAGATGGAGGGATGGAAAGAGGAAGGGATGGAGGGATGGAAAGAGAAAGAGATGGAGGGATGGAAAGAAGGAAAGAGGAAGGGATGGAGGGATGGAAGGGATGAGAAGAAGAAAAGAGACAAGGATGGAGGGATGGAAAGAAAGAGGAAGGGATGAGAAGAAGGAAAGAGGAAGGGGTGGAGGGATGGAAAGAAGAAGAGATGGAGGGATGGAAAGAAAGAGAAAAAGATGGAGGGATGGAAAGAAAGAGGACGGGATGAGAAGAAGGAAAGAGGAAGGGATGGAGGGAAAGAGACAAGGATG
>NW_020665302.1:4408811-4427895 GCF_002925995.2 Terrapene triunguis
AGACAAGGATGGAGGGATGGAGAGAAAGAGGAAGGGATGAGAAGAAGAAAGAGACAAGGATGGAGGGATGGAAAGAAGGAAAGGCTGGGAATATGTTGTATTCAAACTCCTCGAATCCAGCAAGATTCCCTTACAACCCAGGGCTGTGGCTGCGGCGGGTCTGCAGACGCGCTAGTCTAGCGGGGCGCTGAGTGAACTCACAACATCCCCGGGTTTCGCTGCTGGGGAGCAGCGGCAGAGCAGGGCGGCCTCCGCCTTTCACGTGTTACTTTCTGCAAAGATGATGCTTCCTTTAAAAAACCCACCCAAGCTATGTCAGGGCAGGAGCGCGCTCCATCTGCCATGAGATGTATCTCTAAGGGAGGGACGGGAAGACAAGGGAACCCCCTTCTGCCTCAAAAACCGAACCGACACAACCACAACCACCCCTCTGCGCCTCTCCTCTAGCCCCCAAGCCGCAGGGAAGGAATGTTTCTCCTCCTGTCTGGGCGGTGGGTTTCATGATCATTTGCCAGCTATGGGTCTAAATCCGGAGCGTTTACTCCTGGGAGTAAACTTTATTCGGGCGACGAGTCCTGCAGAGCCAGAATCCGGGGTCGGTTACACCGGTGTGACTCCGGATTCACACCAGGGGTAACTGAGGTCAGAATCCTGCCCCTGGCTGTGGACAGGAGTAAGGTAACCAGGGCAGGACCGAGCGCCGGAGTAGGAAATTTACTCCCCGTAGTAAAGTTTGGAGGATCGAGCCCTACAGCATCACAGCGGAGCTTCTCTGTGGCGCCCCGCACAGCTCCTGTGAAATCCGAAGCCTCTCCTTCCAGTACGGGACGGAGAGGGGCTTTAGCTGGAGATTAACTCTTTCCTTTCTCTTGGGAACCCCAGACTGCACCGGCAGCTCATGGGTGCGAGCTAACCCTAGGGGCACGGGACGGGAGGCAAAGCCCCCTCCGCGAGACCGCATCTCTTCCAGTCTATGTATAACCCCCGAGTAGGAGACACAGTGGAGAAACACCGCTCTCCGACTTCTCCGGGCTGCGGAGCTCCCGGCAATCGGACAAGGGTCTCAGCGCCGGGGTTTGCTGGACTCGGGCGAGGTAAGGTTCAGGGCACAGACGGTAACAATTTTACCAGACCCACAAATTCCTTCCCCCGCGCCCAGCCGGGAAAGGCGGTAACAATGAATAGAATCCGGAGCGAGCACTTTGGAAGGAAGAAGTGGCGTGAACCGGATTGGGAGAAAGCATCAAGACCTTCCCTTAAAGACAAACTCCAGAGTCTTACGGCCAGCTAATACCCAATGCAAGCAGCGGGCTTTAAAAGACACAATGAAATGCTATACAATGCAATAGAGTTAAAACTTCAGAGGCTTAATTTCTAAAGGTGGCAAAAGAAAGAATACAAAGAAACGAGAAAGAAAGAACAAATGACCAAAAGGAAAACAAAAGAAAGAAAGAAAGAGAGAAAGAAAGAAAGAAAGAAAGAACAATGATCAAATAGAAAAGAATGAACAAATAAATCGATTAACAAGAGAGAAAAATGAAGGAAAGAACAATGATCAAATACAAAAATGAACAGATGAATCGATGAACAGGAAAAAAAGAAAGATGAAAGAATGAACAATGATCAAATAAAAATTAACAAATGAATGGACAAGAAAGAAAGAAAGAAAGAAAGAAAGATGAAAAAGAACAATAATCAAATAGAAACGAACAAATGAATGGATGAACAAGAAAAAAAGAAAGAACTATGATCAAATAAAAATGAAAGAAAGAAAAGCGAAAGAATGAAAAATGATCAAGAAAGAAAGAAAGAAAGAAAGGTTCCTCTAGCCTTAATTTGTTTGCTCTGGGATCTGTGTTTGTTTTGTTTTTTACCATGTTTGAATACAAAGAGTGTTTGGAGGTCATCCAGGAAGTGATCCATAAAACGCTCATTACCTCCATAATAAGTGTAAGGGGTAGAACCCAACATTTCAGATTCATCCAGCCTGCCTCCCAGAGGGCGCATGCGCCGAGGACTCCTGAAGAAGGCATGCCTCCTGGCCCCCAGCGCGCTCAGCTGTTTCATTCTCCTCTCTTTGGACCTTCGATTCTGGAACCAAACCTGCGGGCAAATTAAACCACATCAGCAAGGTGGTGACAACATCCACCCCAACCCCACCGCGCCCGCCAGCTGTCTCCCAAGGCCCTGTCAAGCCACCCGGGCGCTTTGGAGGGGCAGGCACAAGTTGATTCATTTGTTCTGACCTGCGTGATTTTAACCAGCCTGGCCTGTCTCTTGCACTACGTGTCTGCCACCAGGACGGCCTCGTCTCTAGATTAATCGACTAACGCCCTGACTGAGCTCTGCAATGTAGGGGCGCATAGATCTGCTGCTGTACGCACATATACAGACAGATCGGGAAGCTGGTGTTAATAGGATGCCAGCTAAGAGGCGGGTTCCCTCCACATGATCGCCTCAAGATGTTCCAGGTTTTTCCCTGCAGGATTTGCCAGATGAAGGCAGCAGCAAGTCACATCCTCCCCCCGCCAACTCCCAGCTGACAGGCTCCCCGAAGATCCGCTTTCCCATTCTTTGGACAAGCTGGATACTTTCTGGACCCTTTACAAGAGGCAGGCGAAGAGGCTCTGAAGAAAAATGAGGAGAAACTTTCAACCGGGGGATTAAACGCTGCAGTTTAGCCAATGGAGCAGATTGGCTTTGAATTAAAAAGAAGAGGAAAGTTGCGAGTGAACTCTGAGAACCATCCAAGAGTGAAGGATTTTTGCACACCCTTGGAGAGGTTTATAATGAAGTGTGCTTCCTACCCCCCTCCTCTAAAGCCTAGAAGACAGATTCATAAAGGCAATTAAAGGGACTTTTCAAACTACAAACAGTTGTGGGGGTGCCTGCTTTCCTAATCTAGCTATCCATCCATCGACAGACACGTAGAGCAACAGAGAGACAGCTAGAAACGTATAGCGATAAATGAGAACACAGACACCTAGATAAATAAATGAATATGTACAGCGCCCGATGCTAAAGGGGGAGGGGGGAATTCTTGGACATTTTCCCATCTTGCAGATTTCAGAGATGAAATACAGAACCCTTCATCCCCCCTTTTGTTTGGCCTGGAACAATTTTTTTTTCACACGCTCAACACTGTATATTTGCCAACAGAACAGCAAAAACGTCCTTGCATATATTACTTTAGTAGTAGCAAGAGACCCGAAAATACTTCTCTGGTTCATCGCAATCTATGTCTCTGTTTTGGGGATTGTTTCTACCCCCCCCCCCATTTCCCCGTTGATATAAACGTGCAGATTCTCTTAACCAACGCTGTGACTATATCTTGGTGCAAAATGTCAAGATAGAGACAGCTCTCGGGTTGACCCAGTTTAAAGGACTGAAGTTAATTTCTTCTCTAGCCCCCCCCCCCTTTGCTTTACAAAGGTTTTTTTTATACTTTTAATTTATGATTCATGGAAATATTTTTTTGGGGGGGGGCTCTGAACTGTTGCGCTGATTGGCTAGGCTGAAAGTTCCTCCAGGCAAGTGCAGGATCAAGAGATTTTAGTGGAGAACTGACATTGCTTCAAATAAGGAAGCAGGAAACCGAACGGAGGCTGAGGCAGCAGGTTGACACCGAGTTAGGAAGAACTTCCCACCAGGTATTGGCTGGAGATGTAATAGTCCAGCCTGCTGGATTTTGCATCCAGCACCAGAGACAGCCTATAGACCCGGAGCCTAGTGGGGACTGCTTGGTCGTGTTGTGGTGTTGGCTAGCATGGCCTCCATTTGCCTTGGCTTCAGCTCCCACTGATGTCAACCGGAGCCTTTTCATTGACCTCGATGGGAGCTGAGTCCGTTCTTCAGGGAACTTGGGGCTGCTCCAAAGCTCACTGAAATCAAGGGGTGTCGCTCCGCTTTGGCTCACTCACTCCACGCGCTGCCCAGAGTACGTGGGGGCTCCGGCTCCCAGGGGGAAGGCTGAGCCCCAAAGCTCCAGGCCTGCGGGGGTCATACGGGCCACCTCCAGAGGCCTGGAGTCTTTCCATTGAGTTCAATGGGCTTTGGAGGAGAATGCTTGAGAGTGAGACTGAGCGCTGGCTTTTGCCTGAGGACTCTCCAGATGAAGAAAACAATTAGATAAGCAGAGAGCTTCCAAACCAAATCTCCGATCAGCATCGCTAGTACTAACCACGGTGGCCAATTATTAGAACTGTTAGCATAATATTGACAAGCGGAAAGTGTCCTCTTGGCTAGGCGCGAGGAAGCGTTCAGTATCCGGATAACACCCCGAGAGACACAGCAGGAAGTGAGCGGTGGCGTGGGAGTGAGGAGCTCTGGGCTGGAGTCCCAGCTTTGCCCCAAGCCCTAGGGGGGCCCCTGAGCAAGTCACGTCACTGCCTTGTGCCTCAGTTTCCCCAGCTGTAAAGTGGGGGGTTACCTCATTCGTAAAGCCTTTGAAAGGGGCGTGTGTAATTATTACAAAGGGGAGATATTCATAGCAAAGATCTACTTGGCCTCGCCTTTGTTTATATGCCAATTTCCTCCGACACTTTGGCGGCGTGCCAGATCCCTTTTCTTGACATGTCACAACTTTCTCCCCCCTCCATCCCGCACTTCTCACAGCCCACCTGAAGTCACACTGCTGAGTTTGGGACGTCACAGTCATCTCCATGGCGACAGGCTGTGATGTAACAAAAGAAGGTGGCTGGGAGCTGTAACCCAATGGCGAGGGAAGCAGGACTGACTAGTATAAGTGCTCGCCCCACCTGGTTAAGCAGATGGTGATGCTATGGGCGGTCACTCTAGTCCCTGTTTTTGATCCTTCCTCCTATGCTCGGCCAGGGCACCCCTTGTAGCCGAGCTTGTCTGTACCTGGATCACTCTCATGTTGAGCCCCGTCTCCTGGGCCAGCTGTTCCCGGATGTGCCTGGTAGGTTTGGGGGTAGCAGCAAAGGCAGCCTTGAGAGTCTCCAGTTGCTTGGCTTTAATTGTAGTCCGAGGTCCCCTCCTCTTGGTGCCCGAGTTCTGTTCCTCGTTCTCGTTGTTGGTGGTCTCTTTGTCCGAGGAGGTGGAGTTGTCTGTTTCTTTTGTATCATCCTGCATGGGGTCCTGGAGATCCGGGGACAAACTTCTGTCTGTACAGGAGGACACTGCAAGGGAGAGGCAGAGGGAGATGGATGACTCTGGGCAGAGATGGGACCCTCACCCCCACTGTCCCTCCCAGGCAGGGGAGCGGAGGGGGGGAGGTTGAACTTCTCTGGAGGTCAGATCCTCCTGACTCTCTGCGCTAATGTAACACGAACCAATCACTCCCCAGTGAACACCACGAAGAGGTAATGAGGGGTCTGAATTAGCAGCAGCACGGGCTCCTCGGTCTATGTGGCAACAGGGACGCACAACACCCCTGGCCTTTTCTGTCACTGGAGCAGGCAGAGGGTGTGACTCCGGTGTGAAACCCCCGGCTGCGGTGGCGTCGCATCGGATTTACACCAGGGTGACTGGATCCGGATGGCAGATTTGCAGCCCATTGGCACAGAGGGAGTTGTCCTGTCCCAGGCCCGAGGCTCCCACACTGGGGAAGGAAGCGCTTTCGTTTGGACCAGCTGAGCGTTTTCCTTTCAGGCACAAACCGAGCCACAGCTGGGGACCAAGAACCCACTGCCACAAAGCCTGGGCTGTAACCGCCCGGGCTCGGGGAGTTAATCACCGCCTGGGCCCTGCCTCATCCCCCCACGCTTCGGAGCCAGCGAACCCCTGACCCTGGGGTCGGAAACGGGCCCACCCCCAAACAGGCCCCTGGGCAACCTCTGCTCGCCTGGCTCAGAGCAGCGGCCCGAGGGAGCCGCCTGGCAAGATCCAGCCGCGGTTGCTGAAAGGAGACAGAGCCCAGGGAAAGGGGGTGAGCACAGGCCACAGGCATAAACCGCTGTGCCAGCGAGGGCCCGATCCCGCCGCCCTGAGGCAGAGACAACTCCCAAGGATCGGGTCCACAACGCGTGCTCGTGCCTATGTGAATAGCCTGTTATGTCCACACCCGCCACAATGAGACACAGACATAGCAGACTACCGGAGCTGGGGATCCGGGGTATTCAATCCATTGCGTTTCGTGTGGGGCTCTGACGCCACAGGGGGAAAGACAGAGCGAGAGGAAGAAGGGAGGCAAATCTGAGGATTTGTGTGTGATTCTGGGGGAAAGGAAGAACGTTTATCCGCAGAGGGAGAAGGTGGAAGGCCTCGGACGCTGTTAGCCCCATGGCCGTGAGGGGATCGCTCCCCGGAGTGAGGGTTGGACGCTCGGGGCCTTGTCTGGCTTCTCTTCGCATATAAGGAAGCCGGGAAAATATCCCAGGCCATGGGGCTTTTTTTAAGATCGCAGAGCGCGGGCGGAGTTTAGGGGAAAGTAATGTTCGTAGCCAAATCAAACAGGAACCCGGAAAAAAACCACCTGTCTCCCCAAACTCCCACATCCCCCTTCCCCGGGCTGGTCACATGTTCCCAGCTGGGTCTGTAGATGTAACTGACAACGGCCGCTTTCCCCCAGCACCTGCTGAAGGTGCGGCCTGGATTTTGTTTAAATGGAAATATCTCTTCGTTTTCCACTTCCAATCCTGGCTCAGACCTCCATCCTCCTCCAGCCCCCTTTCTCCCCTCCCCACCAGGTTTTAGTCCACTTTTCTACTCTCCCTCCCCCCTCTCCGAACCGCAAATATTTTGAGAAATAAGAAAAAATAAAAAGAGGGGGAAAAACAGATGTGTGTATAAAGATCGAAAATAATAAATCGGTAAAGGATCCCCCCCCCCAACACACCCATGGTTGTGGGTATCCGACAGCTATAGCTCAGGTTGTATCTGGTGCCAGAGAGGGATGCGTGTGTGTGTGTGAGAGAGAGAGACCCAGCCAATACAAAAAAGACTTAAAGTCCCCCAGTTTGCTAGAATTTGCTGTTGGAATATGAAACTAAAACCCCCCCTCCCGGATGCTTTTTTGAATTCACACCTATGCTAGGCCTCTAAAGTCCCACACCGGCTTAGAGGCTGGCGGACGCTCCATACCTGAGTTGAGGCTCCCTTCCTTTAAGCTGGGCGAGTTCAAATAGTCCTCTTTGCAAACAAATTTGTTTTCGTCTATGATATAAAGTTCCTCTCCCGTGGAGAGCTGTTTGTTGCAAACCATGCACGTGAAACAGTTCAGGTGAAAGACTTTGTTTCGGGCTTTCCTGACGAGGTCGCTTGGAGAGATGCCTTGGGAGCAGCCTGCGCATTTGGTACCGAACCTCCTAAAAACGGAGCAGAGACAGAGAGAGACGGGAGGAAGATAAATACCCGGGTGCTTAGCGGCCGGCCCCAGAGTCCCCTCCAGTCTATACGTGCATCGTCCCCAACTGCGGGCGCGTGGGTGGAGGGGGGCGAGAGATGAGACCATTAAAGCAATTGCCTGGATTCCGACAAGGAAAGGGAAGCGGACTTGGTCGCCTGCAAAATGCGTGCGCAAAATTATTCCTCTGGTGGCGAGCAAAACGCGTCTCAAGCAGCCCAAGCGAGGACTCGCATTTACGTGTGAATGCCCTTGTTTGACTCCATACAAATGGACACCCCCTCACCCCCACTTTAATAGTTCCGTCTCCACGGCAAATATTCCGGGGTGTCTGTTTTGTTTGGTCCCTCCCATATCTCCGGCAGGTAGAAAGCGGCCCCGACCTTACTTACAGCTTTGGCTCAGAGACGGCGCGGAGGAAGGAAAAATCCTTCTGTCTGGGGCGCCAAAGCTGGGAGGCGAAGGGGCCATTTCCGGAGCTGGGTTTTGGGGCAGACAGAAATGGGGCGCTAGATCGCAGCTCGGCATAAGGCGGGGGAAGGGGATCAGGTTTTTATATATGCCCGTGCATGCGTGTGATCCGGATGGGCCGCTTTAAGGAGCCGCCACGATTCGGTGTAAAAAATAACGACCCGCTTTGGTTTCGCGGGATTTATGGAGCGATTTTTACACCCCCTTGTATCCCCCGGAAAGCTGCGGAGTGTTCGCATCCTTTTGTCAGGCTGCATTTCGCGAGGACATAGGAGGTAACCAATGGATCTTCCCGCACAGTCATAATTCGTCTGAATATTCGTGTTCTCTTCAATGGTGTCCCATTTCGGTTAGTAAATATCTAACCAGGGCACTTTGGTTGTTAGCGGGGTGGTTAGACCCAAAAGGGAAACACAGGGGGCTGCTTATTGAATTCAAAACACGAGTGGGGATAGGGGATGTGAGGATCCTGAAAAATGGTCTCCCCCTTCCCAATAAAACAACCCACACATCAGTGCTGAAAATGGTTCCAGTTTTGATCTCCTTTTATTCAGCATTCCAGCCCCCCTCCGATTTATTTATTAATTATGAATTATTAGTAGTAGTATTAGTATTATGCATTGCAGAAAGGGAATATTTTCCCGGGGGAATGATCACTATCAAGCAGCAGAATCGTATCTGTTTCCCAAAGCAGATAATTTAGTTTCCACTTTGGGGCGTTGATTCGGGCACTCTAGAGGTTTGAGGGCACTAGTGGAAGTGGGGTGGACGATGGGGGATAAGGGGAGAAATCAAACTGTTTCTTTTCTCCCTTGTTTAAACACAACTTCGAACAGCTTCACTTTCCATGACGTTGATTTAGTGAAAACATTAGAAGTCATAAGTCATTTTTTTGTCTTATCCTGGAGCATAATTGGCTCATCTGCACCTTATCAAAAATCATTAAAGGCATTTAAGGAGTTGCAGCAGGAGGGGTGCTGAATGCATAGGGGCCATTAAAAGTAGTTTACATGTGTAAAGGCGAGTGTGACACTTAACCTATTCAAATTCACCTTCATTAGGGCCTACAGGACTAGGAAAACTGCCGTCTCCCCCTACCCCCATATTAATCATCTCCTGGGCTTTTCACCCTTTAGCTAAACAAATGCCCACATTTACCTCAATTACAGCCAGAAACAAAAGGCCAAGCGATATTTAGGGCGATTTTACATTTTCAATGAGTTCATTTGTTGATTTAAAAGAAAAGGTGGGGGGGGGGGCAGGACAAGTTTGCTCTGTGTATGCACAGCCAATTAGACCACAAAGCCTTGGTCCTAAGCCTAGCTAGGAACTTTAGTGTGCGTTTGAGAATTCCCCATTCAGGCTGGAATGTTGGGGCAAAGGAGTTTGGGGATGTCCCCCCATATTCCGCTCTCTCTCCTCTCTGCACTTTAGTTCGGATTGAGTCTGATTTAGGCTCTGCCTCTCCGCAATACAAATGGCTTTGTTTTTAAAGCCCGGGGCATTCGAAAATCAGTTTTCTGCTGAGAAAAGTTTTATTCTTCTCCACTCCAGAATGTTTTTTTTTTTAAGTAACCTACAAAACCCGTGCCCTCTCGCCTGGCATACGATCAGCTCGGATCTGGCTCAACCTCGTGCATAGACCTACATTTAAAACATTCGAATCGGGTTACCGAGCGAACAAGGAGCCTGGAGTGTCCCCCCGCCCACACACACAGTTCTAGGATCTTCCCTTCTGTACAGAAAACTCTGAGGAATATCGCAAAAGGAGGAAATTGACAATAGGTACAACGGATTTAAAAAATCACTGAAACCGCTCTGGCCTGCTGATAATAAATGGATACCCCCCTATAGGAACATATAGGGTTCCTTTGGGGAATTGGAGTGGCATATAGATCTGACACCTTTTGCAGCATCAGGACCGACGGAGCAGACCCCAACAATGTGCCAATTACAGAGAGCTCTCAGCTTGTGGCTAGGAAGCTAGGCAAGGCACCGAAGCAGGGTATCGCTAGATAACCTTGCCCCGCTTTGCTAGCCCAGCAGTTGGGGAAGGGGTTCGTCTCCTCCTTGCGGGACTTACCTGAAAAAGTCATTTTTGCAATAAAGCTTGCCTTCCCTGGAGAAGCATTTCTCAGTCAGGTTGCACTTGCATTCGCAGCACTGGACACATTTAATGTGCCATGCCCTGTCCAGCACGTTCAGCAGAAACCTGTCCAAGATGGGCCGCTCGCAGCCTGCACAATGCACCATCATGACCTCCGCAGAGGAAGGCGAGACCAGCACACTAAAGCAGAATGCAACCCCCACCCCGCCGCCGCAAGCGATCGCAAAGGGGGGGAAACGGAGAACAACCCTGGCAGCTTCTTGCCTTCTTCTCCTGGGCGTCCTGAGGGCAGGCGAAAAGTGTCGCGTGGACTTTCCAGCCCCCCTCCACTGAGGAAGACGCCTCTCTTCCCCCACGCCCCTCACACCTCTCCCAGCAGGTTCAGTGGGAGGAAGCCAAGCAAAGATATCCCGGTGGGGTGACTTTCCCGGTGCCTTTCAATTGAGCAGCATCTCGGCCTGGAGCAGCATCAGCGCCTCTGTGGGAGCAGCCGGTCCACGAAAGGGATTAATAATAACACATAATAATCATAACCATCATAAAAAGCCAGGAGCCCCGTGTTCCTACGTGTAGATGGCTGGTTGGGACTTTTCTCCACTTTCACGCTGTTCCCATCTTCAGCTTTGTCTCCCAGTTTAGTAATTCGCGCATCCTTATTCAGATTTGGTGACGTCTCGCGGAACGTAGAGAGGCCGGGGGCCAATGAGAAGGCGGTGGCCATGGCAACCTCTTAATTTATAGCATATCTAAATTGGCTCCAGCCTTGTGCTTGGCACAGAGGGAAAAAAACAAGGCACCACTATTGTTGAGTAGTAGGTTTTACCTGGTGCGGGGGCTAAGTAAGTATTTACCTTTATTTTGTTTGCGGGGTGGGTGGGTGCAGATTAATTTTTTTTTGCGGTGGAGGGGGGCTAATATTTTATCTTTCTCTTCTTGGGGCGCTGGGTGGGGGAGGGATGAGACCTCGGGGAGGTCACTGCACCTGCAAAACAAGCTCTGTTTCGCCTCAGTGTCAACAGAAAGCCAGTGAAAGCAGCTAATGGCCTCTTTGCATAAGCAGAAAAGGTGGAAATTCTTGCTCTTTTGTCGAGTGATCTCCATGAATCCAAATAAAAAAAGAGAAAAGCCAAAGGACCCCGATCTAGGGGGTGTTTAGGCCACTGGCATGCTGAGGGGAGTGCCCCCCAGGAGAAGGCAGGTTCAGACAATGTCTGGGGATGAAAAGTTATCTGTTTTGTACTTCTCAGATATGAAGGTAATTGACCCCCTGGCGAGCTAGTTGGCCTTTGTTATACAGATTGGGGGGCGGGGGGGCATTTAAAAAAAGATTTTCTTTGAGTAATTTACAACATCTTTAAAACCAGAGTCAACATGAGAACGAAGGGAGGCGAATCAGGAAAGCAAACCCCCTTTGGAAAGAGAGAGCCTTGCTGTTCTTGTGCTGTTGTATATGATTTTTCTCTTTAATTTCAGGTCCTGCGGACTTTTAAATTACCCAGTCACCTTGTGCGCAAGGTGATGGCTCGAATGAATTAACCTTTTTAAAGAAATGTTCTAGAGCTGAAAATATGTCTGAGTTAAAATAAAAGTTGTTGTCTTAAACTGCTAGATAGATAGATAGATAGATAGATAGATGATTAAATGTTGATAGATCATCTATCTAGCAACTAGATAAATGAGAAGCTATAGCAATAGATAAAATAGATTAGATGATAAAATGTTATTGATAGATGATCTAGCTAGCAACAGATAGATTAGAAGGTGTAGACAGATAGACAGAAAATTAAATAGATAAGAATGTATAACAACAGTGAAGAATGTATCTAGATGGTTAGGTATCTTGGAATGTATGGGGAGGACATATGAGAAGGTACAGCCATCGATATATGATAGATAAGAATAAATAGCAATAGATAGATTAGGGGGTGTAGCCATAGATGGACAGATAGAAATACAGTTAAGCAGATACCAATGCATAACAATAGTGAAGAATCTCAAAATGGGATTTTTTCTAAAAGCTCTGCTCTAGGAATTGTTTTGGGGAAAGTTCTCAGGCCTGTTACACAGGAGGCCAGACTAGATGTTTACAATGGTCCCTTCTGGCCTTGGAATCTATGAATCTATCAGTGTACAGGGATAGATAGATAGATAGATAGATAGATAGATAGATAGATAGACTGATTGATTTCCCTAGAGTTAGGTGAATCTGTATAGCTATAGAGAGATCAGTACATTTCACTTAGCATCGTTGGATTAATGTACTTGTTGAACCTAATAAATCGAATATTTGCAAATGTTTCAGTCAGCGCGCATTTAAAGTGTGTAAATCCGAGTTTTGGAGACAGGTATTTCAATTAATCCATCCACAATGCCTTAGTGAGCGAGGCCGGCTGCAGCTGGCCTGTTAAACAAGGGGGGACGGTTTGTTTGCAGGATTTGGTTGTTGTTGTTACTTAGGTGTTTGGGGGGGAGGGGGGATGGGAAGGCCGATCCCCTGCTTCCTCCTCCTTTTGTCATGCGAGGGACAAATGACAATGCTGGCACAATAGATTAAGTTATAAGGTTCTCTTGCTCCGTCCGTCCCCCCCATTCCCACCCCTCTAGAAGGGGAGGGCTGGACAAGTGTTTCACAAAGCAATTGTTAATGGAAAAGTACCCAAATGTTTAGTTAGTCATTTCATTAAGTCTGGTAATGAAGAGAACACTTAGACACCAATGTGAAGAGCAGCATTTTTTCGGGAGCCGTGTGGGGCGAGGAGCGGGTGAGGGGCAGAGCTTAAAAGCAGCTCTGAGCAATCCTGCTAGAAATAAAATAATCTCTCAAGCGCCTAAGCACCACCAGCTAACGAGTTCCGTTAGAAATCCAGGTGGCTGTGCAGAGAGAAGCCCTTCGCTCAGTTGCATCGCTGGCTCGAGAATAGATTCCCTTTCACACTTACTAAAAATCTTTCTTCGAGGGAAAAGTAATTGACTTGAGGTTTGGTGATACCTTTCTCCTTTTGCAGAAAGGAAAGGGAAAATCAAACCCCCCCAGGCTTCTTTCAGGACAGCATTCTGCGAACTGTTTGTACGCACAGAGGTTTCTTGTTGTTAGTTGGTTTTCTTGTATGCATTTTTTTTTAAAAAAGTCAGGAGAGCAAAAACGTGTTTGACACGTTCTTGGGACTTTAAAAAACCGTATTTCATGAATCCTTTGCACTAGTTAATATGTCAATAGGGAAATTCCCCATTGTAGCGGAGAGGTACCCCTGGTAGGATAAATAAAAGTCAATATCCATTAATGTTCTCCGTTCAATACATAAACAAACTGATCATTCACTAGAGCAAACAGAAGAGCCTGAAATTCACAAAAAGGGTAATATTCTCTTGAGGGAGGAGGGGAGAAAAATCGGAGGAAATATTTTTACAATGGTTAGGTCAAAATATTATATCTCGGGGCAACACGAAAATCCCTGTGGTTTTTTTGGTTTTGTTTTTTTGCTTTGGAATGAAATAGTTCTTCCCGGAGATACAAAGCAAATGTGTGAATATTTTAAAAACACACACAATTATATATATACACACACACCCCTTGGTCTGTTTGCTTCATTGTCTATGTACACATAAAATATTTACTAATATATAATTTATAGACATATGTAGTCTAAAACCACTGCTATTACATATTTATACACACTTTACTATACACAAATTCATACACATTTTCTATCTAACTTAATATAACAATTATACCCATTCTTCATGTTTATTTGACCACATGTCTAATATTCGAACACTTATATCTGCGCACCTTATATAGTCACCGCATTTCACCCATCAGCCAGCTCCTGGAAAGCTACTCCGCGCTCTATCCAGATATCCACGCCAAGAATTTATTTGACCATCGTGTGCACATAAACGCGAGCAGGAAAGGCCGCTAAAGCGAAGCCTGCGGATACTTCGCAAGGTCCGAGCTATTCTCAGGGTCTGTGAGTGCGTTCATTTACCACGAAATAATTCACAGTGATTGTCTTATGATCGGGAGCCCTTCCCCCACCCGCCCCCTCAAGGAAACACACTCAGGGAAGAATCGTAATTGTGGTCTTTGATATGCTCCAGGTGACCCCCCTCACACGGAGAATTTTAACTTCCAGGGACACATCCAGGGACGTTAAAAACATAAATGAAAGGAGGAGGATTGATTTCGGTTTCTCATTAATACTGGCCACAAACGAACTAGGCTGACCCCCCCACCCCCCCGAGCAGCGCGTAGGGAATACACGGTGTGTGTCTGGCATGTCCCTGCCCGGCATTACTGCGAAAGGGGAGCCGCTGGTATAGAGAGTTTCATAGGGTCTGAACCAAAGAAAGGGGGACCGCTCTGCATTCGGCCCTACAGAGACTGTGGAGGAATAACTGAGCCGTGTTTAAATTGCCAGGGTATAAAAGGAGAAGCTAGCTAGCTCCATTATACAACTCGTCTTCGCTAGATCTCTAAAAGATACAGACCTATAATGCACGTAGATATGTACCCGTCTATACACACATCTGAGGTTCATTTCAGCCTGTATTCATCAGACTGCATATATTATAATTCTCCCTCTATAATTTTAATATAGTATCAATATTTTCTGATGGATACAGGCAGAAATGAACAGCAGAGATGTGTGTATAGACGGTTATATATGTACAGTTGCATTTCAGGTTATATATGTTCTGTGTTCTTGCACCTGTTATATACAAACACATGCATACATCTTTATATGCACACTAATTTAGACCTATGTTGAGTTCCTTTGTATCTTTGCGTGTGTAGGTGTCTATGTACCAATACAGAGAAAGACTCAAATAACAGAACTATGGGCCTAGAACAGTGCAAATAGGGTGTTGTGTCTGTTAAGACCACATGCTATATACAGATTGATACAACCAACATGACACTCACACATAGTATTCTCTCTCTCTCTCTCTCTCTCTCTCTCACACACACACACACACACGTTCTTTCGTGTCTCCTATCAGGTGAAGTTATCCTTTCAGCGCAGTAAACATGTCCTCTACAGGTCCCGGGTCCATTCCCTGTATGTCACCTGGTATTTATTTTGACTGGTAATGTGGAGAATAAATATGCAGTCACCCTAGCCTGGGTAATCAGCACCTGCAACTAACAGATAACAACCGTCATTTGGTTCTGGGGCTTTCCATCAGCCCTCCCCCCCCCCAACTGCTTTCCTCAGCAAACCCTTCTTCCCCATTAGCTTTGGGAAAAGGGGGTTGCTTTCTCTTTCTGAAATCTCCCAAGTTATACTACAAACCAAAACACCAGCAAGAACTATTAGGCACATTACCCCTATGCTAACTGTGGTGACAGATGGTTATTCAGGCAACATAATGTCCTCCTATATGTAACTAATACACCTATTGTGTCTTAACAGGGTATTGCACGGAGAAGCAGTGTCACTTATACAAGATGTTGATGGAATTTACTATATAAAAAAATCCCCTTTCAAGAGTAAAGTGTATCAACATTACAACACAACAGACGGCAGAGGGATAAGTAAAACAGACAAAAGACAAACAAGATAATAATCTGTTTCCAATCAGTTAAGCCCTGTAGAATTTGTAATATGCAGTTTGCATATTCCCCCTTGTGTTTTGTAATTAATTATCTATCTGTTAGGATGTTCCACAGACGAGTTTGTTGATATTTCATAGTATTTTTTTTGGTCGTGGTTCATCATCATCAATGGTCTATCTTAGCCGTGTTACTTTAAACAGCTGTGGGTTGAGTGTGTACAGGGGAGTGTTATTCTGAAGACAGCTCCCCTCGAACAACTGGAAGGTTTAAAATACTATTTAAAACAAAACAAAACCGAGAGGCGGATTCCCCCATTTTGCATTGAAATTGCATTTGCTCCTTCTTGCAAAAGTGGCTTTGGTTCAAGCATTGGAATAATAGCTTGGAAGAGGGTGATGTGAAAGCGATTTGAGTTCGTTGGTAATGTTGTGCAAACCTCCTCCCCCCCCCTTGCGTCACTCGAGATGCAACACATTTTTTGCATGATTTTCATCATTAAAATCTCCTCCTTTCCCCTGGTAAAGGGACGGTGCAGTTTTTAACATTAAACAAACCCAGCAAGAATCTCGTGGCTGGGCTATAGGCGCTTTCTGAGTGGCTGCGTTGCAAATTGTAAATTTAAATTGCTCACAGGATTCATTACCTCCTGCGTTTGATTTCAGCCAGCCGTGAAAAATTGTACTGGTGTACCACTGAGAAAGGGTTTTGCTGCAAAGAGACGGAGTCTAATCACCAGCTCTCTCTCCCCAACAAAAGTGTAATTATTTTGTTTTGGGTGTAAATATAACCCACGGTACAAAAAAGATAAACCTCCAACAGCGTCTGAATGCATTACAGGAGCGTTTAAAGCGATCTGTCCTAAATTAATACCAAGGTTAAAGGAAAGGCAGCTGGGGAATTTGGAACTTCAGTGCACACACACACACACACACACACACACACACAAAACACTGCACAATGCCAAAATAACAGAGCGCACCCACCTCCACCCCCCAAAGTAATAACACTGCATGCCTTCCTTCCCCAATATCCATGCATACAAAAGAATAACATTGCATGCACAATCTCACAGACATGCACGCACAAAACATACGAATATGCACACACACGCAAAATATAATAATTCCACTGCACACAGAAACACACCTACGAGCAAGTAACTATAACACTACATTACACAAAACAAAGTAATAATAATGTGCAACCACAGGCGTGCACCCAGAAAAATCAATGACACCACACTCACAAACAGAACAAGATAACACGTCTTCACATACACACAAATAATAACTGCACACACACCACTCATGCACAAACACAAAACAATGACACCACACACACCCACAAGAAAATAACCCACCCTTACATGCATACATATCCAACACAAAATAATTGCAGTACCCTCCCCAATGATTGCAACACACACATGTGCAAACACAAAACAAGATAATTATACTGCATACAACACACACGTGTTTTTGCACAGGGTGGGGCATATGTATTTATAAATGTGTAGTTCTAAAGGTAGCATTCAGATTAGTAATTTACAGCCAAATATTATAACAGATCTTTGCAGTTAAACATCTTTTCCAGAGGGACCGCTTTCTCCCTGGGTGTGTACAGGCACACTTTTGTAAGCTCTCTCTGTCCATCCCAGGGTATGTGTTTCTCTGTGTGTTTCCTATGGTCTCTCTCTCTATAGGCTAAATGCAAATACAACCAGGGCTAATATTTGATAAGAATCTGGAAGCCCATCAGCCATTTGGAGCTGGGCAGGTTTGCAGTGTTGGGGAGACTAACAACCTGCAACCTCTGAATTCCAATCCGATTTTCTTTCTTGGCATCTTCCGTTCTGGTTTTTTTTTAATGTCTAGTGCCAGGAAAAAGGGTGCGGGGGGGGAGGGTAACCAAATCAAGTACATTAAATCCTGGTAATTAATTGTCTCATTAAATGGGCATTTCTTTCACCTACGGAATGAATGTGCTCCCGAGACAAAAAGGGTGGGGGGGGGGGTTCATTTTTCCTTTCCTTTCTCTTTCTCTCTCTCCGAGCGGCCGCGGGCTCTCCCGCAGAGTCCGTTTCGGAGGAAGATGTGGAAAATGAAGGTAACCAACTAAGCCCCAAACAGGACTTTGAAAGGCGCAGGGTTGAATTACTAGCGCGGGGGAGAGAAAGACTCAAACAAACCAAATTAAATCAATACCGTTTGAAGAAGAAAATCGGAAGGGCGAGGCACGACATGGCTTTCCCCGTATTTTATCACCGGTGTAAAAATCGGATGCACATTAATGCTGGGCTCTTTTAAAATAAACAGCTCGCCTGGATCTTTAAGAGACATTGCTCCTCGGCACGCTTCGTTTGCTCCTCCGGGGTGGCTGGATTCGGATTTAACCAGCTGGTGTATCCGGGGGGCTCGGGAGAGGCGCGGGGGGCAGGAACGCAAACGGTATTTTAGGGTGATTTTCAGTTACTTACTTTGAAGCTGTCTCACACACACACACACACACACACACACACACAGGAGTAATACATGTACTCGGTGGGCCAGATCTTTCAGCCTTCCCTCTCTCCCCAAATACACCCCACATTGGTTGAATGAATGTAAACCTACGGCTGTTGCCCAGATATATTCTACAGGACATGTCACCGAGACGTATAGATCCCTTAATATGGATCCCATTGAAATGACATTCTATATTGTGTATCAGTCTATATCCAGGCGTGTGTATAGCATGCATGTGTGTTATGCAGAGTAGTGTATAGGTGTGTGCACACAGAGCTATACACAGTTGTCATTCGATTCAGTGACAGCTCCTCACAGCAATCAGGCCACAACACGCCTGTTTCTCCTACAGGCCTCCGCTTTGGGTGTTTAAAAAGGCGGAGGCTTCCTGGATTGGCATTCCCGGGGAACCTGGACCACTGGCCTCATTTGACCCCGAGCTGCCTTGCCCTGCCAGCCCCAAGAAGCGAGGTTTGGGGTTTGTGTGTGTGTTATTCGCCCCCGTCCCCGTGCGTTGCACAACGCGCTCCAGACCCAGTTACCTTAGCGGCCAAGAGCCCCGCTGCTTTGCGTCCAGGGTGCGAGCTGGGCGCATAGCGCCAGCGCCTTTCCCGAGCCTGCGGCTCGGAGACCTCGGCAAGGGGAATCTTTCCACTGACTTCAACGGGTGAGGCCCCGAGGTCGGAGCAGGGAGCCACAGGAGGCCCTGGACTGAGAAACTGTCCGGGGTCCCCATTCTCCAGCCAGTGCGCGCTTTCTTATAGGAAGGGTAGTTTGATCAGTTGATTTTGAATTGTATTTTTGTATGGCACTTCCCTGCACCTTCCCCCACCCCCAGCACTTACTGAGCCTAGTGGCCGGGGTAACTCCCAACGCAGCGCCATTAAATAGTCGCCTCCAAAACAGTGTAGTGCAGTGTCCGAGGCCCAAATCCTTTCACTTCCCCTCCTCTTGTCAACGGCTCACAGCGCAGAGGACCGCGGTACTGCTGCCGGCTACAGTGTGGCCAGGCGTGGGAAGAGAACCGACCACAGATTGAATCGTGTTTCGATGGATCTGATCTTGAACAAAGATTTGATCTTGAGTTTTCTGGTGTGTGTGTGTGTGTGTGTGTGTGTGTGTGTGTGTGTGTGTGTGTG